>NW_012156564.1:0-30495 GCF_000151545.1 Saprolegnia parasitica CBS 223.65
ACTTGATTATGTCCAAAAGCTTGTTGATTCCATGCCACGCCGACTCAAAGCAGTTCGCGATAACAACGGAGGTCCTACCAAGTATTAAAGTACAAGTTTCCTATCTATAATGCTTATAATTATGTGCGTTTTTGCTCTAGTCTGCTTTTAACCCCATACTTCTGAAACTGGCGATATTACGTAATCATTTCTGTACCACTGTAGGCTAGTCATTCCAACCATTAAAAAATATAATACGTGTTGTTATAAAAAATAAAATCTATTGCGACATCAATCACTAAAAACGGTTTGGTAGAGGACGGGATAGGACGTGATGAAGTTGCCAATTGGCTCCACCCAATACTTTCCCCAGGCACTGTACCTCTCCGAAATCATCTTCCCCGTCGAGGTACTCGGACGCCACGCAGCACTTTCACCAGTGACGATCCATATTCGTAGCTCTGCGCCCGAGCCTTGGCCTCCACCATGCTGGCGACGCTCTCGTTTCTTGGCTTCTGGGTCTTCATATGGCTCCCCGACGAGCCGTGGGCGCTGCGTGCAGCCTTTCTCGCCGAGTCGATGACCTGGGTAGTCGCACCTCGTCCTCGATTCGACCGACGATCAAGGAGATATGTGTGCGTAGGCCATGTCAACGTGGCTCATTTGGATGGAGCACCGCCGGAGCTTGACGACCTCGACGCTCCTGCGCTTCTTCTGGGTGTTTCGCTGGGCGCTCATGACCAAGTCCCTCTACTCGGCGGTGCGCTTTACAAGTATATGTATACCTCATCTCACACGCCGCAGATCACGTCAATGACCTCGTGGTGGGACGAGGTCGCCCACGCCAAGCTCGCGCTGCACTGCGTGGTGTACGGCAGCTTTACGTGCCTTGCCGTCTCGAGCTTTTGGACCCAGCGCGACTTGACGAATTTGTCGCCAGAAGTGCTCGCGCTGTCTCGCCAACGCATGAAGTCGATCGCGTCGATCCACGCCCACGGCAAGCAGTGGGTCCAGCAGATGTACGGGTCCCTCGACCAGTACCTCCCCCACCGCCCGCGGACGCCGGTTTGGAGTCTGGTCACTGCGTATCGTCTAACGGGCATTAGGTGCACGAGTCAATTCTGTTTCCGCCGCCGACCGACCGCGTCCGCGTCAGCATTCCGTCGTACACGATCACGCGCATGTCCTCGTCGTCCTTCGTGTCGTACAAGGTAGCGCTCTTAGCGATTAGAATCTAGAATCGAATTCCGTGGTGCAGATTCTGGTCACGACCGAAGACGAGACGTGGAGCGTGCGCCGACGGTTTAGCGACTTTGTGTTTTTACGCGACGAAGTATCGAGACGATTGCTAGAAACGAGATGTTGACAAGTGTGTAGCTGCCCGAATGCGTCAAGCTCGGCCCACTCTTCCCAGAAAAGACGCTTCTCAAGCAGTTCAACCCCAAGCGCATCGACACCCGGCGCGTCAAGCTCGAGCGCTACCTCAACGTACCCTTTGGATTGGATTTATGCTGAAAGAGATTCAAACGTCTCTAGGCCGTGCTGTCCCACCCGCACTTTGACGTGCAGAACTCGCTGGCGCTATGCGACTTCTTAGAGATGGTACGGTCATGCCATTTGGTCTAGTGTATCAAAGGTGCTGACTAGGAATATGTCGCCGACGAAGCTGTCTATCAAGTCGTGTAGATATCTTGTCGGCGGCGCACCTCGCCTCGACCCTTAATTATTCCTGGTCCGTGGGCTTAAACCCTACCCTATTCCTCGCCCATCAGAAAAGAGCGACGTAGTTTAAAATACAACGGACACAGATCAATATTGTCAATAGCTTCTTTCGCGCCGCCTACACTTGCGTGGACGGCGGCACAGCGGCCTGGGCAAGCCGCTTTGGTCGGTCCTCCTAACCGATAGCGTAAATATCCAGCATCGTGGGGCGAGGTGTACCTTGCGCAGACCTCGCAATCGCTTCTCCAGAACGATCGCAGAGGCAATGACGGGCAGGAGGAAGAAGCACATGAGGAAGAGGCAGAGTGCGATCGTCAGCAGAGCGCCGACGATGTTCGAGCAGACACTGTCGTAGAGGAGGTCGTAGCTCGCATCCAGCCATGCGCAGTCCATGCTGCAGGTCGTCGTGTTGACGTGGGTGAGGAGCGTCCCGACGACGCCTTTCTGCAGCGGCCCCAGCACCGACGTCCGCAGCTGCGTGAGGTTGCCGACGTAGGCGGTCGCAAATTCTGCAACCGACGGAATCGACGCGTTCCAGCCGGGCGAGTGCGTCCCACTGCCGCCGCTAAAGTCCGTCTACACCACGCGTCAGTTGCAGTTCCAGGGACTAGGATCTAGTACGTCGATCTGATCGAGGGCCGTGCGGATCTGCGACTCAGCGAGGTAGGTATCGTAGGCTGCCACGTATGTCGTGTAGCAAGCGGTCGCGACGCTGTTGCACGACTTGCTCATGTAGCAGCGCGGCGCGTTCGTCGTCGACTCAAAGTAGCAGGTCGATTCGCCCGACGCCTGCAAGGACGCGTGCCCGTCGGCCTCCCACGGTCGCGGAAGGTTGTCCAATGTCAGCTGCGGCGTATGCACAGCGGCCTCAGCGACCAAGTCGGCGGCAGGCGTGGTCACCCACGCCGACTCGTTGGCCCTACCCAGTCGTTCACGTTGGAAGATACATGTATGTAGAAACACGTACGCATGCAGTGTCTGGCTCAGGTTGGTCATGGCCGTCACCAAGGCTGTCAGCGGGAGCGCATTGGCTGCACCAAGTTCTTGCTCGAGCGGACAGCTGAACGCTAGCTCCTCTTCAATGCCAAGCGCCGAGAGGAGCGACGTGTTGTGAACGCATGCGTGCAGTATCTCGGACGCTTGCCCTGGCCACACGGACGCTAGATCCATTTCAGCCCATCGAACGGATGGTGTGTCGGCGTACTGCTGTTGTCCCGCAGGACTGCCACGTAATGACAGGTGTCGCTGCCAAGCATCGCAAAAATCAAGATGGCCGCCGAGAGCGCGAAGCCGCCCATGCAGACCGTCGCGCCCCAGAGCCTAGTTAGTTGGCTTGGATGAGCACGCACACGGAGCCGGACGTTTTCGCACCAGGCGCCGTTGAGAACGCGCACGAGGCAGCTCTTGCGGGAACAGTGCCCGGCGACGATGCCCACCAGCCCTACACGCCGCTCGTTGTCAGTGAGCGCAACGAATGCAAAGCAGGAAGACCCAGCGCGCAGACGGCGACGCCGAAAGCAAAGGCAGTCATGAGCGCGACCACTTGCGCCACCGAGATGGCGCTGAACGCCGAGTACGCACTGTGCACGCTGGCCTGCGTCGTCGCTGCTTTGGTCTGGACGCTTGTGAGGTACGTATCGGCACTCTCGAGCGCGGCCAGGATCGTTTCCTGGGATCTACACCCAGCGCATAAAACGATCGAGAGGGAGATGGCTGGATACGCACAGCTGGAGGCGCGAGTACAAGGTGGTCACGACGGCCTCGGTCGTTGTGTGGCTCGCATTGAAGGCATCCACGGTCGCGTTGAATACGATAGGAAACATTTCGCAGAGTGCTGGCGGGCACGTCACACACACCTACGTCCTCTGCGTGTGGCACTGTAGCAAAAGGAAGCTTCGTACGTACATCGGTCGAGTTTAACGTGCACCCGATCGGGTATGGCCCCAGGTGAGCCAAGCTAAACTCCAAATGCGCGCGCAGCGTCCAAAGCGTGGTGATGTTGTCGTTCATCCACGCACTCGTGGCTGTCGGGTTGAGCTCTACGTACACAGCTCGTGTCGTCGCGTCGGGATGGGTGGGCCTTACGCAGCTGGATCTCGACGACCGTACTGTTCAAGGCTGACGCGACATGCGCCAGCGGCTTGTCCACATTGCCTACCCATCGCTTGTGTTCCGCTGTGGCAGTATGACAAGTTTACGCGTCATCGTCTGCAGGTTGGTGAGGGACATGTCGACGGCCGAGAAGGCGCCGTTGATCCCCTTGGTGATGATTTGGTTTTGAGTGAACGCGAATGCCGCACAGAGCGCGACGGCCGTTGCAGAAAAGCCGTAGACGAGCACCGGCCGAGAGCGCTCGGCCCGCGTGTAGCTACACGTGGCATTAGGGTTGGGGGTGGAAGGGGTGGACGGCCCTACCCGTGGCGGTGCGGTCGGTTGCCGTAGCAGCGGTCGCAGCCGCAGCGCAAAATGAGAAAGACCACCGTCACGAGAAACACGAGCGTCGCTAGGAAGACGCCGGGGATCGCGTACGGTACAAAAGACTTGGGGTACGCGGAGGTGACCCACGCCGACGCGGCCCGGAGGTTCGCCTCCGTGTAGTGGGGCGTGCGGTTGACCATGGGCGGCGGCCAGTAGCAGTTGGCCGCGCGCTCGCAGAGGCCTTGGTCAAAGCAGTTGCCGTCGCCGCCAACGCGAAAGCAAAGCGTGCCGTTCAAGACCGCGCTCGGGTCGTCTACGATCTCGTCCAGATACATGCTTGCACCCGAGGATACGTACCGCGCGCCACGCAGCGCTGCTTGTCGCTGGCCGAGAGCATGGTGTCGCAGGCGTACACCGCGATCGCGTGGAGCGAGTTGCGGAACCAGCTGTCCGTGTAGCCGCGGATGCTGTCGACGCGTTCAAAGAGCGCGGTGGCCGCGCCTTTGGTCGAGACGGCGTCTTGGGCAAAGCTCATCAGCGACGTCGACTAGTTAGTCCAATCAGAGATAGCGGAAGAAAGGCCATGTACGGTCGTGGCCGGTGTGAGCGTTGAGGACGAGGCAAAGACATCGTTCTGCGTCGTCAGCGTTAGGCAGGTGGCGCTGCCGGGCAAGAGCTCGCTGGCGCTGCAGCTCGTCATGCCAACGACTATGATCGAAAGTGCGGTCTATTTACAGCGATATAGCTATTCTTGATAACGACCAAGTCCCAGGCGCGTTACCCACAAGCTACTGCCTCGATCAAGGGCCACCCCCTTGCGTACGCGTTCCAGGCAGACTCAGTGGACCTCTGCTCGCGCGTGCAGCGTTGCAAAGGGGTGGCAAACATGGTGGTCGCCGGATCACCCTGTATGCAAGCACGTGCGACATCACCAGGCGTCGACAAGGTGTGGTTTTTGTAGTGCAGCTGAAGCGCACGATGAGCAGAGGAGGAGCTGCGATCACCGTCAAGTCGCGGCCCTCATTGGCCGCCACCGGTGGCAAGATATGACCTTGTCCCTTGTCTAGATCGCGGGTCCCACGACGTCTACTACTGAAGAGAACGTCTGCTGCAGCGACCTCGTGGGCAACCGCTTCGAGAGCGTCTCGAGCTCGCCGCCACACACATCTGCCGCGCGCCATGGACGCTTGCACCAGCATTCCCAAGAAGACCACTCGGGCACGACGCACAACAAAACATCTAGGGCACTGTATGTCATACTTTGATTGAATGTAACGTATCTTGACGCTTTCCACGTGGCGCGCTGCGGCGCCGTTTCGACTTTGCACTTTGGCTGCGAGGCAAGTTCAGCCGAGTTTACTACTAAGCAACTACTACAGAGAGGAACCATGCACGTGTCTTCTACTAGCCATATTACGTAGGCGTCCTAGTCGTCGTCTTCGGAATCCGAGAGTGTCATGCGGATCTTGGGCACTTGCTCCGACTCCGAGTCGGAGGCGTCCGACCTACCACACCATCTGCATGAGACGCCAAAGCCAAGGAAGACACGTCGATACCCTTCGTCGCTGGAGCTCGAACTCTCGGAGCTGGCCTCGTCCGGCGCGTCGTCGAGCCGCGGCTTCTTATCAACATGTCCAGGAGTTTTTTCATCCAGCTTGGCACGGAGCTGCTCCATGTACACGGGCGGGATGGGCTGCTCGTTGATGGCCTTGAGGATGTGCCCGGGCACCTCGATGCCATGTTCCTACAACACCAATCCAGTCGTCACCAGATGACCATAATAGCATGCGTACCGCAAAGACGGACGGGCCACGAAGGCGCACGAGTGCTTCGGCCGGCAAGTCGATCGGGTCGCTACATCGGGCAATGAGAGATCCATCTACCCGAGATAGATCGAATACCCTGGCTTCCACCCTGGCGGAATGAGTTTGCTAATCTCCTCGTCCGAGATACCGAGGCCGATGCGAACGTCGCCGACAGCCGACGGAACGCCGGCCGACGACGCGTCCAGTGACCGCTTCGTGGACGTATACGACGAGGTCTCCTTCGTCACGATCGAGTCGATGACTAGCATGAGAGCATGAGGTCATGGAGGATAGGAGGCGCCTACTGCCGCGACTGAGAACGCCAGCGCGCATCATCTCTGGCGTCGGTGCCGGCGGCATAAAGCCAAACATCGGATACTACGGCATGCATGAGTTCGATGTAGTGTGAAGGAACGTACCCCTGGCTGCCAGCCCGCGGGCGCGCTCGACGTCGACGCCACTTTGTGGGCATACGCAATGATGTCCTGGGGCTTCATGTGGGACGTCGTCGACGACGCCTTGGCGTTCGAGAGCACGCGGCGGTGCTTGAGCAGCACGTTGGAGATGGCCTTTTGCCTAGGCGCGCATGAGCAAGTCGCGTCGACGAGCGGCCACGGACCCG
The DNA here is from genome assembly GCF_000151545.1 of Saprolegnia parasitica CBS 223.65. Lineage (NCBI taxonomy): Eukaryota > Oomycota > Saprolegniomycetes > Saprolegniales > Saprolegniaceae > Saprolegnia > Saprolegnia parasitica. The sequence goes on from NW_012156564.1 coordinate 6,547, forward strand.
CCTCGGAGCTCTCGGGCGTACTGCACGATCTTGGCTTCCTTCTCTGCGATCTGCGCCTTGATGTTGTCGAGCTCCTTCTGTGCGGCCTGGTGCGCGTTCACTACCGAGGCCATGAGCCCACGCGGCGCGGCGCGAGTACGCTACGCTGCTTGACGGTCTGCAGGAGGACTCGGTCCTTCTTGAGGATGGCCTCGAAGAGCGAGTCCGTCGTGCGCAGGATCGTCGGCGTCGTGTTGGATGACGCATGCGAGAGCGACTCGAGCAGCTTGTACGCGATGAAGCGGTGCTCGTTCAGGCAGACGTCCACGCGGTCGCGCATGCTGGCGCTGCTGCTGCCGGCCATGGGTTACCGGTGGAACAATGGGACACTACAAATCCGATATTTTATGCTCACTTGGCTATTGTATGTAGATCGCAGTTTTTAATTCCAGGAGGTTTGTCCCCAGTGCGCTGCAGAATGGCTAAACCAACGCACCCTTAAAGGCTAAAAGGACCCATGCTACGATCGCCGTGGAACTGTAAGTGGCGTGTTTTTAGGGACCTACGGCAGGTTGGGTATATCCCACGTGGATATTTCGCGATGGATTTGGTCTGCGGCAGCGGTGACCGCGTCCCGCTGCGGGAGGCCGCCGCCTACCTCCGCTTCCAGCGCGCTTCCAGCGGATCGTCCGTCAAGGAGCTCCTCCATGGCGCGTCGCTCTCGGCTACGCCCGTGGCATCCGGTACCTTTATGAGCGTCGCGTGATGGCATGGGTTGATGCGTCGTCGTGTAGCCGTCGCCTCGAAGGAGAAGCAGACGTACTTGGCCAAGCGGCGTCAGTACCTGCAGCGGCGCCAGGAAGAAAAGTCGTACAACCAGATGCTTGGCAAGCTCGAGCGGCCCAAGGCGGACTCGGACATGCAGCGCGAGATGAAGTCGGTCTCGCAGCACCTCTCCATCGGCGCCAACATGATTGCCGGCATGGCGACGGCGTTCTTCGTCGCTTACTACATCGCCCGCAGCGTCACGGACAACGAAACCTCGGTGCGCCATCCCTCTTGGCTCCTAGCATCGTCATGCCTATGTACTAGCGTCTGCTCATGGGCCTCGCCGCCACGATTGCCATGATGGTCGTCGAGATGGTGCTGTATATCACCCGCTCAACCAAGCAGGAGGAGCTCGCACGCCGGCAGCGAAAGAGCGAAGGGCGCACGTAAGGGCGAAGGAGCTGTTTTGTTTCATCTGCCTTTGGCCGCATTCAATGCAAGCTTCCGACAGCGGCTTCAATGTAATACGCAAGACGAGACAGCTTGCAGCCGATGCGTAGAGGCTTGGAGCTCCTTGATCTAGATTGTCCGGGAGCTTAGCCCAGGATGCTGTGTGCATTGTATCGTGTGTCGCTGCCGTCATCATTGTCGCTAGCCATCCGAGGCGACGCTGGAGGGTACTAGCTGTCGCCTTCTCGCGAGTGCAACCTCGCAGCTAGCAACGATTGGGACGAGCAAGACAACCGCAACCACAAGCCGTCTACCTACCTCGGCTCTCTAGCGTCGAATCTTTCTGGGTACGCATTACCATCGTGCCATGTGGCTTCCAAAAGATCGGTTTACGTCTGAGTCGAAGCCGGGCAGGGTTCTCCTAGCGACGTGAATCTGAGGAACTCAGGCAGTAGAGACGATGCGATGCGCCCGACGCTCGCCGGCAGGCGACGCCTCGAACGCTTCAGCCTCGCGCGTCTCGGGAACTGGCCGCGTCCCTGCTGCCAACGCGTCGGACGCACGCACACGAATCTCGCCATCTGCCCGACGTACTGGCTCCACGCGGCCTCTCCGGCTGCCACGTCACCATACAAAAACCAAATGGTTTATGGAACACGCTTTTCCGGGTGTTCCATCAGTCGCCAATCGTGGGCGGAGCGTCATGGACCTCGGGACCATTGCGCATGGGATGCTCTCGGCGCGGTGCCGCATCACGGGCGCGAGCATCTGCCGGCGTAAGACCCGCGGCTTCCACCTCTCGGCCCACACGGTCGTCTACCACGTCAAGGTCGTCGCGGCCAACGGCGACAAGTACGTCCTCGACTGGTCGCACGACGACTTTGCGCGGCTGTACAAGCGCCTGCGGGCTCTGGACGCGAGCCTGAAAACGGCGATCGCAGCGTTTCCGTGCCCCAAGCGAACGCTCTTCTTTGGTCGCCACGACGCGCTGAGCATCAAGGGCATGTGCGGGCAGCTCGAGTGCCACCTCGTCGCAATCCTCAAGATTGGCGCGCAGTGCGCAGCGACCTCGCGCCCTCTGCAAGCATCGCTCGACGCTTGCTTGCTCTGTGTGATCGCATCGACCGTGCAGCCCGCCAAAAACGACCTATTTAACGCTTCGTTGCCACCAGCGTGAGCAAGCAAATACTATCTTGTTGTACTCCGTCTTAGACACCGACGCTGTCGTTTGAAAGACGTAAAACAGGTCAAATAACGAGGCCTTTGATGAGAGCCAACCCCGAAGTGGAGGTGAGGCGCTTCGTCGCGTGGCCCGTAGCAGCGCGCACAGTTATAGCGTTGACGAGGCGAGCGGCAAGGACAATGGTACAGTACACGTCACTGGCTTGATGTGCAACATGAAGGCGCTGCTGCTACTAGAGTGGCACCGCGCTGTTCAAGGTAATGGACCATGGAAGTTGAACGAACAACGCCGGTAGTACGCTCATCAGCACCCACTGCGAGCTCCCTTCTCTCTCCCGTGTTCTCTCTGGCATCCTAGGCTGCCACGCGTCCTTATGACTTTGAATCGAACGACGCGTCGAAATGCAGCACACCTATATGTCTGGGCAGCGAGCGAGGCAGCGGTAGCGGGCAGTTGTCAATGAGAGAAAGGGAAGCCGTGCTCTGTACACTATGAGGTGCGACGTCCCAGCTCGTCCCTGCACCCTGGCGTGCCACGATGTGGCTCGAGGCGCCACATCCGCAGATCCGACACGTCGAAATGGATGCGGCTGCCAGATGTTTTAGAGCCACCTTCCTCGCACTCCGGTTGACTAGGCAGTCCATCGTCTCAGCTGGTTTTGTATGGACCAGTCGTTATGTTTTAGGGGGTCCCTCGTCTTCCATGCGATACAAACAATAGCATCATAGTGGGGGATTCCTGTAGGGGGTCCCATTAAAAAAGCGGCCACGACCACCCTTTGTGATGTGTCGAGTGACCCAACAACATCCAACGCCTTCCGTGGATCCTCTCACTTCTCCATTTGATGGCCGGTGCGAGCATGCGTCGGCAGCTCAGCTCGAGCAATCTCGACGACATGTACATCGTGCGCGGGCTCGAGATCGCCAACTGCCGCATCACGGGCACCAGCATGGTCAAGCGCAAGGGCTTCCTCGCCAAGCACTCGATCGTCTACCACGTCAAGGTCATTAGCGGCAGCCACGTCTACGTCGTCGACTGCGTCTACGAGGACTTTGCGCGCTTCTACAAGGCGCTGCGGACGGCGCCCAAGTCGGCGACAGCGTTTCTCCAGTCGATCGCGGGTTTTCCGTGCCCGAAAAAATCGCTCTTCGGCCACCGCGACGCGCTCGTCATCAAGGGCATGTGCGGCCAGTTGGAAAATCACTTGACCAACGTGCTTCGCCTGTGCCATATCCACAGCGCTGCGCAGCCCGCGCTCAAGGAGCACGTCAACGCGTGCATCATCGCGTTTGTGACGCATCTCGATCCCATTCACGCGCCACGGGGCCGCTGCCACCCGGTGTTGAGCCCGCACACGCAGGCAAACGCGGTGCGCCGGTGCCTCTCGTCTACCGTCGTGTAGCCGCGACCCTTATTTATTCCCAATGTCTATAATACTACGAGCATCCATCGACCGTAGCGACGACTATGTAGTATACCGGTACTTGAAAGGATATTGGTGGCCAGGATGGTTGGAGAAATTCAGTAGATGCACCAAGATACCTACCGCGGTGCCAATCCTCTGCATCACGTCCTTCGGGTGGCTACTTTTAGCGACATGCGTTTTCGAGTCCGGGGCAATCCTTGCCGGGTCCAGTCTACCCTAGATCGACTAAAAAGAAAGCTAGATCGACTACGATCTACTAGTAAGCCGCTTCGGTGGGCCACTACCGCACGTTTCGGACGAGGATCGTTCGCCGATGTGCCATTGTTCAACTAGGGCCGCGAGATACCAACCACACGTGTCGTTTTTGTTGTTGAAGTGGGTCTTCTATTACTATAGATAAAACTATGCTAAATAAAATTGTCGGACTTTCTTCGTTGTGTGTACTCGGTTGAGGGACTTGGTTTAGGCAGGCGGAGGCAGGAGCGCGATCCGCGGGACAAGGCGCTGGCGCGGCCACTCGTGGTGGGCGAGGAGCCGGAGAAGCCGACGAAGAGCAGGCTGCTCGGGCTCTTGTACGAGGCTGTGGTGCACGTGCAGTTGAGCGACGCGTGCCACCTTGACGGCGATCGTCCATGGACTTGGCAGCGGTAGGTCGGCGCGAAAGACGCGATCGTTCCGGACTCGCCAGACGTTGAACCAGACTCGCCAGACGTTGAACCAGCACGTGTCGTCTTGTACAAATATATTATATTTCTTTACCTTTTGGTCTACACACGGGTGGCCAACTGTATATACATAAAACGTCCATGGCGGTTACATCCTGGTCTTAAACGTGCTGAAACTGCCAGCCCTTGGGCTTGAAGCTGCACCAGATCGAGCGACCGACGCTGTATTGGTACCCAGGCGCGAACCGGTCGACGGGATTCGTGCGGACGAGAAGCAGCGATAGAAGGCCAATACCGGCACCGATCGCAAACATCGGCAGCGCGGTTTCGTACGCATTGAGAATCGAGTGGTGGGTTTTGGCGGCGTCAAAGAGGCTCGAGAACCCGAGGCCGCCGCCAACGCCAGCGATGGACCAGCACGTGAGGATGATGCCATGGAGCGCGCCGATGTTGAAGGCGCCAAACATGTCGCAGAGAAAGCACGGGATCGTGCCAAAGCCGCCGCCGTAGACAAAGGTGAGCGTCCAGACGAGCGCTTGAAACGCCACGTGGTCTTTTGTGCGCAGCGCGCTCCGTAGAAGAAGCGCCACGAGGAGCTGGACGCAGAGGTTGACGCCAAAGATGAGCTTGCGGCCCGTGGCCGGGTTGAGACCGCCGAGACGAATGACGATGTCGGACGCCATCGGCCACAAGAGCCGACCGGCAAAGTTGAAGATGCCGTTGTAGCTCACCATGAGCTCGGCGCGGTCGACGTCGGCGGTCGTCGGCGCGGTGGCGTTACCGCTGAAGACGCGCAAGTCCGTGTCTTTTAGCCGCGATAGCATGACGAGGCCAAAGATAGAGGCGAAGAGAAACATGCACCAGAGAAACACAAAGTCGGGCGAGAAGAGACACTGCACGAGCGAGAGCTGCTTGACGCGCTGAAAGTAAAAGAGCTCGGCGTCGTCCAGGTCGCACTCGCGGTAGTACTCATGCGGGTGCGGCTCGCCCTCGGCGATCGGCGTCCGGTTGAGATCGTCTTCGGCGACCGGGATGCTCGCGAGGTCCTCGGGCACGAAGAGAATCACGTGGCCGCACTCGTCCTGGCGCGGCCGGCGGCTCTTGAGCGAGCCGTCACGGTCGTCATCCGCGCTTCCGATTGTTTGGCCGTGGGCGAGCAGGTTGACGCGCTCGTGGTTGATGCCGTGCATGTCCTTGCCGTGGGCGATGAACCCCGACGGCGGGTTGCGCATGACCATGGCGCAAAAATACAACACGAGACTCATGATAAGTCCAAAGGCGGGAAACGAGAGGTACAGCGGGACCCTACCCACCAATAACGAGGGTTAGGGTGTGACGAAAAGCAGGGGTAGATCGCGTACTGGTGGGCTTGAAGCGGAAACGGGAACGCCACGGCCCACAAGACGGGCCCGGCGCCAAAGCCACACACTGCAAACCCGGACGCAGTTCCGCGCAAGTCGGGAAACCATTTCTACAACAATTTTGAACATCTGAAAAATGGAAGAAATCACACACAAAAAACGTACTTGGAGCGTGGCAATCGGGGAGCAGTAGCAGAGACCCATGCCTGTGCCGGCGACAACACCGTACGAGAGGTAGACGCCGACCATGCTTTTCATCGCGATCGCAAGGCCCGTCCCGAGATGGCCCAATAGAAAGAGCGTCGTTGCGAAAGTGATCGCGCAGCGCGGCCCGACACGCTCGAGCCACGGACCGAGGATCGCCGCCGAGACGCCAAAGCAGCCGCTCGCGATGTAGAAGGCGAGGACGGCGCGGCCGGCGTTGGCGTCGCCCGTGATGTAGTCGTCAATGTACGCATTGTAGACTGACCAGGCGTATAGCGAGCCAAGGCAAAACTGCGAGAGAAAGGCCGCGACGAAGATGTGCCAGCGGCTAAAACGCACGCAGTGCGAGACGTAGAAGGTGTCGGGCGTTCGCAGCGCCGGGAGACAGAAGAGGTACCGCTCGGCGCTGGTTTCGGCGGCCGACTTGGTCGTCGGGTGCACCGTATAGTGGCGTTGAATCCCGTTGCAGACGCTGTGGAAGACGGCTGGCATCGACGCGTTCAATTGAAATCTGGTTGCCGTTTTCTTCTCTTGTCGTCGATGCCACTCGTCGGCAAGCAACAGATGCTACGACCGACGTGATGCGTACCCAAGTGCCACCCGGTTTTGCGTGCTGCCACGTAAGGATCAGGACCCAGTATTTTATTCATTTAAATATATATATACGGGACGACCAAGCCGCTCGACCAGACAAAGCAAGTGAGTGATCGACCCGTTGCAAGGCTTGGTCCATCGAGAATTGTGCGATGGTGCAAACACGAAGAGCGTGGACGTAGCGTGTCTTTGACGCCAGCTACTCGCTGCGTTGACGGGATAGGGGGCGTCGCAACGCAATGACCAATCAGAGCGCGGTAGCGTTATGTGTATCTTGTCATCCGCGGCGGTCGATGAGGACATCGTCTGGTCTGCGTATCCGATTGGCCGGCGTTGCATCTGCTTGAAGAGAAAATTGTGAGGCTGGGAGCAAAGCTACTCCGCAAAGCTACTTTGCCGTAGCGAAACCAAGAATTCCCAAGCGATCCAAGAACGAATCAACGCCATGGATCAACGCTCGAGCGATAAGATGGAGAGTGCTCGGGACGACACGTGTGCAAGAGAGTGTCTTTACGCTACAAAGGTTGCGCTGGAGAGCGTGTACGCTGCTGGGAAGCCTGACAGTTGGCTGCAATTCTCAGGGCAAGGGACACCACATGGCGTTCACAGGTGCACGTGTTGCTGTCGTCCGCGACGCACTGCAACCCAAGCTTCCTCTATGACACGCATCCGACACCGCGTGATTTGTAACAAGATCCCGGATGTCCCGTCAATAGCCCGTCCATAGCCCCTTGAGGGCTGCAAGCTGTGGCCGCATGGTCATGGGCCTTTCTAGAGCACAGTAGTCTTTTCGAAATGAGTAATATAAACACTCGTCTCTGCTTCCGTCAACGACACTGTAGCGTCGCGCTCGATGATCTACTTTTTTCTAGGCCGACCACTGTCCGCGCTGCGGGTTACTTGGCAATCGCTGACAGGATACTCGGTGAAACTCATCCTGGCCCATCCCCTTGCTGGTCGTTGGTTGGTCGACGCCGTTTGGTTTTGAACATACCCGGTCTAGTGGATTCAGTAAAAGTCATGTTGCCTCCGTGCGCATGACGAGGCGGTCTGCTGTCTGTGCATGAACGACCTGTGTGCCAACATTCATCGCTCGTCCAAATGTACTCTGCAGCCGAGTGCTTTCACCAGAGCAAACGAGTCCTCAAGAACGCCGTCGTCCGTCTCCGAAGGGAGAAGCGTTCCCTCCCTACTGCAAGGTAGTAGTGCGAGACGAAGGGGTGCGAAGATCGCAAATCAGACGCCAGACCCTTTAAAATCCAGCGGTGGCCAACGTCGACCTCTGCACGCCTTTATGAAGGTCTTGCTACCGCTACAAACATGCAGCTTCAAGGTCGACTATGCCAGCTCAGCGCTCCAGGTACATGCGTTTCCGCGCGCATACCTTTTGACTACATCCGCAGAGCGGGTTTCAATGTAGCGCACGTGGGCACACGTACCAGGTAGCCTCTCGCTCGCGCTGCCACGTCACCAACGAAACGGCCGAACTGGCGACCGTTTTGCAGTAGACGGATCATCATGACACAGCATCTTCTACCGTTTGAAAAGCGAATGCAGTGCCAGCTGACTGACTATGCAGGTCCATGGAAAGGTCGTTTACGCAGGTACTATTCCTTACCCATCACGCCACACGACGGACATGACATGCACGTTTCCGATCAGAATTTCGTTGTTTTTTTACACACATCTTCGACTCTGCGACAGCATCCCGCTGAGCGATCGAGATCGTTGCCCGCCAGCGCTGGCATCGCGTGTGGCGCCCGAAGAAAGACGTCCCTGCCAACGTTGCCGCTGCCCGTTGCTTCGCCCCATCCGAGGCGCCCCGTTTCTTAGGCCGCACCAAGCTCACGCTGTCGATATTCCTGACCTCCCATCGCTGGCGTCTGTTGAGGATCCAACAAACTGCGTCGATTTGCCGCCGATCGCGACATCGGGAAGACCTGTATAGGGCTTGTCGTCGTGGCTGCAAGCGCCCGGGCGACTACAGAAGAGCAAGACGAGCCCCCGCGCCCCGGTCCTGCGAGCGAATGAAGAAGGAGATGGCTACTCTCTACGTACTACGCAAAGTCCTTGGAACAACACGGATGACGCGAAACACGTTCATACATATATATTTTCGCCTGTATCGCGTTAGGAGCGCGACGGTAGGTCGTGGTAGTCGTTGCCGGTCACGCGGCCCGACGTCGGGGCGCGCGGCTGCTGGCTTGTCTTTGCGTTGCGTCGACCAAAGTGGCAGAGCGTCAAGCGACCGATACTAAATTGATACCCGGGCGCGAACCGGTCGACGGGGCTTGTGCGGACCAATAGAAGCGCGACAATGCCCACGGCCGCGCCGATGCTGAAGAGCGGCATTGCGGCCCCGTATGCAGCGACAGTCGACTGCGTCTTGATGGCGGCGTCAAAGATGGAGGTGAACCCGAGGCCGCCACCGACGCCCGCAATGGACCAGCACGTGAGGATGATGCCGTGAAGCGCACCGATGTTGAAGGCGCCAAACATATCACAGAGAAAGCACGGGATCGTGCCAAAGCCGCCGCCGTAGACAAAGGTAAGGAGCCACACAAGTGTCTGGAAGAGTCCATGGTTCTTTTGCTCCAGCGCCGACTGCAGCACGAGCGCGATGCAGCCTTGTACCACCAGAATGAAGAGGAAGATGAGCTTGCGGCCGTCCGCAGGGTGCACGTAGCAGCCGCGAATGAGCAGATCTGAGGCCGTGGGCACGACAAGCCGACCGGCAAAGTTGAAGAGGCCGTTGTAGCTGACCATGCGCTCGGCGCGGTTGACGTCGTCGGGTGTGAAGGCCGTGACGTTGGCGCTAAAGAGGTACAAGTCCATGTCCTTGAGGCGCGAAATGAGCACGAGACCAAACGAAATTTCAAGAAAAACATGACCCACAACAAGGCAAACTCGGGCGACGTGACACACGCGACGAGCGGCAGCTGCTTGATACGTTGAAAGTAAAAGAGCTCCGAGTCGTCCATCTCCGACTCGCGGTAGTACTCGTGCGGATGCGCGATCGTCGTCACTTCGACCACCGGCACCTCCTCCAAGTCTTCCGGCACAAACAAAATGACGTTGCCGTTGGGCGCGCGCCGCGGCAGCCGGACGTTCTCGTGTGCGTCGGCCATCCTTCGGCCGCGGGCTCGGTGAATGCCATGCATGTCCTTCCCACGCACGGAGAAGCCCGGCGGTGGCGTCCGCATCACGATCGCACAGGCATACAGGATGAGGCTTATGCCCGCCCCAAACATCATGAACGAGAGGTACACGGGTGTCCTACACCCCATCATCATGATCGTCCTTGGTACATGGCTTGCAAATAAATGGTACAGTACCTCCAAACCTTGATCGGGTACGGGAAGAGGAGCGCCCAGAGCACGGGCCCGGCGCCAAAGCCACAGACGGCAAAGCCGCCGGCCGTGCCACGCAAATCGGGAAACCATTTCTATCCACATCCAACTTGATATGTTGATACAATTGACGTTTCGCATGGCGCGCACCTGGAGTGTGGCAACCGGCGAGATGTAGCAAATGCCAATGCCTGCCCCCACGATGCCGCCGTAGGCCACGTAGACGAGCGCCATGCTCTTGTAGTAGATGCCGAGGCCAGCACCAATGTGTCCGATCAAGAAGAGCGTCGCACCAACCGCGATCGCGAACCGGGGGCCCGTGCGTTCGAGCCACGGACCAAGAATCGCCGCCGAGAGACCGAGAGAGCCGCACGCAAGGTAGAAGGCGACGACCGCGTGGCCGGCTGCCGGGTCGCCAAAGATGTAGTTGTCAATGTACGCATTGTAGACCGACCACGCGTAGAGCGAGCCAACGCAAAACTGCGTGACAAAGGCCGCGACGAAGAGGTGCCACCGGCTAAAACGCACGCAGTGCGAGACGTGGTAGGCGTCGCAGGCAAACGGCGATGGAACGCACAAGAGGAACGCCTCGGCGTCAATCTGCCGCGGTGACTTTGGCAGGCGCTCGACGCTCCAGTGCGACTGCAGCAGTGCACACAAGCCCATGACGCGGCGACTTGAAAAGAGAGGTAATGACGCCTCGTCATGCTGCAAGTCGACTTCAACGAATCGCATGGCGTGTCACGCTGCACCTTGCAACCCCAATCCGCTGACCACTGGCGCCTCAGTGGACGACGGAACCAGTAGCCCACGCTTGAATTTCATCATTTTAGCAAATTTAAAGCAGAAAGCACTCCGACACTGCCCAAACAGTCATAAACGGCCACATCGAGCCCACATGACTCATGCATACCACACAAACACACACACCCCAATCCCTGAACGCTTGTCATTTTTATTTGATATAATATTGTATAATTTTCGTACGCTCCACCAAATGAGCTCGAATATATGCCCACTACTTGGATGCGGCTGAGCTTTGCAGAAGAGACAACGACACTTCCTTCCGAGCGTAGCCCGGATTCCAGCAAGGTAGTGGTAGGAGGCTTGGAGTAGCCACGCGCCTGGCAGCAATGACAAGCTTTCACGTGGCTACCATTCCTACTATACATGAGCATGCGAGCCTGTCGTCGAGAGAGCTCGTCATGTCTTCAATGCAAGTGGCAATGCTCACGCAAGACGCAAAAGGATGCCATAGGATGCCAAGTTGAAGCCTCTAACACCATGGGCCAAGTTGATGTCCGCCTCATTTCCGGATACGTTTATCGTATCCGGATGTCATATGCCACTCGCGTTTTGTAGCGTGAACAGCAAGCCGGAAGATCGCAACGGGATGTTCAGCAGCGGCCGCGCGGACGAGCTCTCGCAGGCGCTGGGCGACATGGACATGCTCCTCCCGCCCTTTACGCTGGCCATGGACGCCAAGACGACGTCGTGCCTCAAGCGCCACGAGCTGGCGGGGCTCGACGCCTACATGCGCATCGGCCTCGGGTGCGAGCTACCTCGTCTGGCGCATGGCCTCATGGCCGCGTAGGCCCGAGACGCCAACGCACGTCTTTAAACGCGAGCACTACAAGCGCATACTCAAGGCGCGCGACCTGGTCATGAGCATGAGCAAGGACCACTGCGAGGTCGTCTTCCGTCGCGGCAAGCTCTATGCGACCAACTTGAGCCAGACCTCGACGACGACGCTCAACAAGCGTCACAGTACGTCGTGTTGCAGCTGCGAATTGGCACCATGGCGCTGCCTAGTGAGCGTGGGCGTCCTGTACGAGCTCCATGACGGCGCTGAGCTCTGCCTCTTTGGCTGGCTCTTCTATACGGTCCAGGCGACCCGGTACGAAGTCGACTCGATGGCCCAGCGCCAGATCTTGCACGAGACCATGATCGCGTCTTACTTGACCGTATGCGACCGAGCGCTTTGCTCTTTTGAATCAGGCATTCGCGTAGCATGTGCTCTTTATGAACCCGCTCATTACGCGCACGGTGAACGCGCTCCTATTTGGCGAGGTAGTTTCTGCCTCGTTGGATGACGACACTGATGCATGCTCCATGCAGCGACTGAGCTTCCAATCCGAGTACCACGGTATCGCGTCGGGCCTAGCCCTCTCCGAGGTTGACTTGCTCTTTGACGCATGGGCGAGACGTCTCTGTAGCACCCAATGGTGGGCCTCAAGACGGGCTTTGCGACCCTTTTCAACTTGCACAAGGCGCTCGTCGACGGCTGCTGCGTTCTCCACTTGGCGGGCCACGGTCTGCCCGGCCAGCTCTTCTTTGAAGGCGAGGCCAGTCAGCCACTGATGGGCACCGCGGTCAACGCCGAGGCGCTCGACCAATGTCTCCAGCTGGCGCCGCCCCACGCTGTGTCCGGCGTCCAGCTCGCGCTCCTGCTCGTGTGCCACTCGGCGTCCATGGGTGCGTCTCTCTCGGTATGGATGCGTCGGGCACCAATTCTTGGCGTTTAGCGGGCCCGTTTTTAAGATATGGCATTCCACACGTGATCGCCGTGGACGCATCGTCCAAGCTCCAGGACTGGGTGGCGCCTATCTTTGCCCAGTACGATAAAAAGGTTTCGCTCCGTCACTTGAAGGACGGGCGTAGGCGGCTCTACCAGGAGCTCGGGGGCGGGCAGTCGGTGCAAGCCGCGTTCGACCGCGCGGTCGCGTCCGTGCGCAGTCACGACCTCAACGGCGCCGAGGCGGTACCACCATCATAGTACGTTGGACAGTGCCAATATTGTCGCATAGGAAAGTGACAAGATTCAACTCTTGCCACACCACGGCGACCACCACGACGTCCTCTTCCCGTCGCTGCGAGGGACCGTTGCGATGATGCGGGACCCGTTCCTGAAGCGGTTTCCGAGTCCCTTTCTGCACTTGCACGCGGCCGAGGTTGTGGCCCACCTCCAACAAGGCCATGTACTATCCCTTCTGTGTGCTCTAGACTCTGGAATTTCGGCACAAGGAGGCCGTCGTCGTACGCTTCTCGTCCGCGTCAGGACGTCACAGTCTTGTAGGTCTCGACCTACCTCGCGCGGCCGCCACACCACCCGTTCTTTACGCGTCTTGTGCTCCTGACGGGACCGGAAGGGGTCGGGAAGTCGCATTTAGCGCGCGCCGTTGGTGACGACCTCGCGCTGCGCGGGTACTTTGACGGCGGCGTCCATGTCATCCACGTACAAGCCTTTGCTGACACGCTGGACACGGCAGTCTTGGGGCAAGACGGCTACTACGACGCGTACGACAGTCGCCTTGAGCGATATACCCTAACCCTATCTGGGTGTAGCGTCCAGGCCGAGGTCTCGGTGCGGCTCAAAGCGTTTGCCGGCGCGAGCAAGAAGCAGTGCCTCGTGCTCCTTGACGGCTGCGACGTGCTTTTGCGCCGCCAAAGCGACTTTGAGAGCTTCCTCGACAGCATTCTCAGCAGCCAAAACGACTGGAAGCTGCTCGTGACCACCTCGATCGCCAAGGCGCCGCTGCTGCTCGGGTTTAGCGCGCAAACGTACGCGCTGCAGCCGCTGCCGTACGAAGCCAGCGCACAGCTTTTTGCCAAGCTCATGGCGCGCGCACGATACCCGCTCTCGGTGTACCACCTGCTCGACACGCCGGGCTTTGACGTGGAGGTCCATGCCGAGGTCGACCTCTGGCGCATTCTGGCCACGCACCCGATAGCCCAACACGTGCTACGAGGGCTTCCTGGCACCATCACCCGCGTTGTGAACGACATCGTTGCGGGCCAAACGACAGTCGATGCGTGGTACAAACAATCCCTCGCGCCGTAATTGTCAACTGTGGTTGCTTTTGTCGTTGGAGAACGTGTCGCGCAGCAAGCAAGTGTGTGCCATGGACTTCGGGTGGGCCTCGACCTTGATGGTGGGTAGTACAAAAGACAAAAGGGTGCCGCTGGATGCGAATCCACCTCCATTCTGCTGCTCGTTAAGTGGAGGGATATGGTTGTGGTGTTCATATCTTTCAATGTATCAACGCATCGCTCCATGACGGCGCGTGCACGCAAGGTGCTTTGAGAACGTGTCTCGTAGCCTCGTTGCGAGAGACGACATCTTGGAGGCGCGGAATCAACATGTCGAGCCTTGTGTCCATTTCCGTTATTGGATCCACTCGCACGGCGCATGCGTGGGCTCGACCACGACAAAGGTCGGGCTGGTGGCGCCCTTGTTGATGACGATGCCGACGCTGCCAAAGAACGCGTCGTCTCGTCGCTCGATCGTCACGGGCTGCGCCGTGAAATCGACGCGGCGCCGCAGCGCAAGGCGACACACTTCGGTGGCGCCGCTGCTGTAGAGCACGATGTAGCAGTCGGACCCGCGCTGGCTCAGGCCCGGGCACGCGCGAAAGGCCGCGTTGACATAGAAGAAATTGTAGATCGAGCAGCCGTGCTGGCGGACGCAGCCGGCCGACCGCAGAAACACCGGCAGCAGAAGGCGCTGCTTCCAGTCGGTGGCGCCGACGGTCGTATACCGCGTCGTGACGGCCTTGGCGAGAAGCGCTAGACAACCAACTAGTACGTTGTTGCAGCAGGTCAATATATGCCACGCACCTGAGGCGCCGCCATCGTCACTGGACGGAACGCGCGCAAGGTACACGAGTGGAAGTGCCGCAATGAGGAGATGGAAGAGGAGGAATCCCCAAAAGATTTGGATGGTACTGGGCTCCTGGCCGGCGAAAATCATCTCGTAGAGCCGCACGAGGAGGTTGCTTTGGGCTTGGAGATACGTCAGTGGGCCCGCAAGAAGCGTGGCGAGGACCGCGAGAAGGGTCGGGTTGGCGGGCCGGTACCGCGTTTCCCAGTGGTAGCGCTTGAGCGCTCTCGAGACGAGTGCGAGGGATCCGTACGCAAACCAGACCTAAACGAGTCGTGCGATAATAAGAGAGGGAGAGGGAGAGCCTCGCACCGTGCGGGAGAGGTACATGCAACCGAGCATCGCGTGGTCCAAAGCTTCAAGCTGGGACACTGCAATTGTTGATGACCCGACGACGGGCACGCTGAGCCAGAGGTCAAGCGTCCTTGCTATCAAGAGCAGCGGGTCCAGGATGACCAGCGACGTCGGATCGCCCACGATCACGTCGCAGCGGCTGGCCGCGAGCTGATAACACTGGCGGTGCAGCCGTAGGACTGGCAGCACGTACGTGCGTCGAAGCAAAAGCGCGGTGTACAGGGCGAGCGCGACGCGGAAGCCCAAGATGCCGTAGAGAAACTGGGGGGTGCGCGCCACGTGAAACAGCTCATAGACAGTCAAGTCGTCGCCGTTGTCGCTGGAGGCGAACCAGATGCAGAGCACGGACGCCCGCTGCGAAAACAACCTATTCTCTTGGCACCCGCCCGTGACAGGAGACGACGACGTGTTCTGAACAACGGCGCACACGAGCGACTGGAGCCGGGCCGAGAGGAGCCCGCCCGTGTGGAGCTCGTACAGCGCGCACTCGGTCGACATATTTAGTGGGCTTCGGTAGACGTCCGTGTTGGTCTCGCGGTCGTAGGTGTAGCTAGCGCCGCATGCGAAGGCGGTGTCGTTGTAGCTACAAGCCATTTCGATCGTTGGATAGTGCTGTTGTCATAGGCAGTGGCCTACCGCGCGGTGGCGGCGGCGAGCCAGAGAGGACTCGCTTCTGCCCACGAGAGGTGCGACGTCTGGCTGGTGACAGTAGGCACCGAGATGGTCCACGGAAAGGCCTCGTATAGATAAGCGTCGAGCGGCTACGCCAGCAAACCGTGAGAGATACGATTGAAAGAGAAAACACGGACAGCGACGATGATGTAGAGACTCATGAGGGCGCTGCAGACAACGGACGGTAAATTCCAGCGAACGTCAATGGGCAGTGTGAGCTGCGGGCCCGTGAACGGCGCGACTGCTGCCATTGCTGCCTGTCTACGCTCTGATTGCGTGTGGTAATTTTAGCCCGATTGAATTTAGTAACGACGTATAAATAAGCGCGTACATTGATGTCGTACAGGTCGTCTGCGTTGACAAGTACGACCTGAGGGAGACACTTGGTAGTCTCTTGCCCGTCAGTAAGACCTCGCCGCTGCCTTCGCACATCGGGGAATCGAGTTACACCACTACAAGTGTAGCTATAGCCGTTGCATTGGTCGTCGCTACTGCTTGGTCCGCGATCTCGTGCCGGTGGTGTAGACGGTGTGATCTCCATCCGCGTCATCCGAGATGGTCGCCGGGCGTCGAAGGAGCGCGTATATCGATCGTCGTCTTGACATCCCACATGCCAATCGAGCTGCTGATGCGCGCGGTGATGTTATCGAGAAAGTCCGGATAGGGTCGACGCCTTTGGAGTGCAGCGTATCTTTGAGACAGTCGTGATGCAATACTAATTTACGGGAAAAAGGCGCGCGATGCGGGTATACAAACACCAAATGTACGCAAGCGGATCGGACGCGCATTGGTAAACATGAATTCTATTTCTCAGCTTAGACGCAAAAGCACGACGGGCCGTGGAAGTCGTGGCCAGCGTGGAAAGGGACAGCCGGCAGTGGCGGAAAGCAGAGCCGCGAGAGGTCTGTATCGAGGTCGAGCACCTCGAGCGACAAGTCGGGCTGGCCATACATGGTCCACGTCACGGGCTGCGAGAGCGCGTAGCCGCCGGCTGGTGCGGCCATGGGCTGCAGCATCGGCGGCGCAAGCTCGTAGGTCGTCTTGCGCTTCGACTTGTTCGTCGGGTCGACGGGCGGCGTCTCGAGCGCGAGCAGGATCGCGTCCATGGCGTCGCGCTGCAGAGCGTCGGCGACGACGTCGGGCGGGTGCGACTTGGTGTGGCGGGCGAGGTTGCCGGAGGTCGTAAAGCCTTTCGTGCAGACCTTGCAGACGTACGGGCGCAGGCCTGCGTGCGTCTTGAGGTGGCGCACGAGCTTTTCGCGCGTGCAAAAGGCCTTGGCACACGCGTTCCAGCCGCACGCGAACGGCGTCTCGCCCGAGTGCGTGAGCGCATGGCGCGCCAAGTTGCCAGAGGTACTAAAGATGCGCCGGCAGTCGTCGCGGAGACACTGGAACGGACGGACGCCAGCGTGCGTTTTTTCGTGCTCCTGGAGCGTAAACTTGCGTTTGAAGCGCTTGGTGCAGTCGGGCATCGAGCATTCGAAGCGGCGGTCGTCGTCAAGGAGGGTCATGGTAGGAATAAGAGAGCTGTCGTGGGTGAGCGCGAGCATGATCTTGGTCGTCTTAGCCTGGCTCCATATATGGGCGGGGCAGGAGGTTTGGGATACCTGGTAAAACCAACAATGACTTTGCACTTTGAATGAATGGGTTGGTAACCGTGCATTTCCACTTCGTCGCAATCACTGGATCCAGGCAATGTAGCCATTGGATTGGCTAAAAAGAATGCAATTTCGTGCGTTTGGACGAATACGAGCTTTTGACTGGACAAAACTCAATTTGAGGTCACAGGATTGGATAAAAAGCAAACCAGGTGGCTCATATTGGCGCCATTTGATTGGCACACAGCCATCTGGCACCCGCCCATCGGACTCAGTATTAAGAAAAGGGTCCTGCCGTGGCGCGGCTTGGTGCGGCCGTCGAGTATACAAACCCCGAGTTCTCTGCGCTGTGTCGTGTGTGTCTCTGGCGTGAAATTTTTGGCTGTCGACGGCCTCGGAACCGACGCCATCGAATAGAGGAGCGTGCAGGCGGAGCATCGCTTGATGGTTGACACGGGAGTGTGGCTATTTCGCATCGGAGGCGCAGTTGCTGCCCTGTCGCTCACGAGGGATACAGCGGTCGAACCTGCTGGAACAAGGAGGAAGGACGTTGATGGTTGATGGTCATCGGGCTGTCGCCAGCCGCGACACCCCTATTAGCTGTTTATGAACGCACCAGTCCGCACTCAGGGCGACCGTGACCATGCAGTGTTAATACGCTTGATGCAGAATGTAAATGACATGTTTGTCCGACGGCGGGTACCTCCCAGCGTGTCGTGCTCACGGCGTGATCACCTGGGTCAAGCGCTGCGAATTTTTGTTCCTGACCGTCGCCTAGGTGAGGCGCACCCACGACGTCGGTGTACTGGTGTCGCACTGTGACCCTGTTGATTGATTGATACTATAGTGTAGGCATGTGCCGCGTGGACGTCAAATTCAACACGTTACGACGTCGCACATGCCTCGAGAAAGTTGGCACTGGGGCGGGGGCGTAAGGTCCGTCGTTGACGTCACTTGCCGAGCGACTGCTCTGATCCCGTTTTCGCAAGTTGCGAAACGAATCGACTCCTGCAAGACGAACCTTCACCGATGGCTGTTGACAGTCAAAGCGGCCATCGTGGTGCAAGATCCTGTACTGGCCTTGCAGATGGTAGTTGTGGCACTCGGTAAGAGCAACAATGTCACAGCGCGCGACCGGTGAATGGACGGTGGTTCGTTTGGCCCTCGTTCTTGGCCTCAGTGCTGACAACGATCAAGTCGAGGCATTTTATTACATAGACATATATCTGGGGCAGCGACTCTAGTCCATCCCGCCATCGTCACACAGCAGTTCTTCCAAGCGCCATAGGTCACTCCACGGCTCATCCGGGCGGAACTGCGGTGCTTGAATCGGCTCGAGGTCCACAGATTCGCGAGGCATCGCAATCTCTTGGGCAATGCGGCACCGCTGCTTCTTCTCACTCGCAAGCGGTTGCTCATCGTCGTGGAGGAGCTGGCTCAGATCCATCCACATACTCGATCGCGCATCGACTCCAGTGCTCGCATGCGCCTGCATGGTCATGTGCCGCGACAAGTTGCCCGACGTCGAGAAGGACCGGCCGCAGATATGACACACATACGGCTGCAGCCCGACATGCGTCGTGAGGTGCCGCACGAGCTTATCGCGGGAGCAAAACCGCTTGGCGCACGTGTTCCAGGCGCAGACAAACGGCTTCGCAACGCGGTGCGTGTGCGAGTGCCGCACGAGGTTTCCAGATGTGCTGAAGCGCTTGCCGCAGTTGGGTTCGACGCAGACAAACGGCCGCAGTCCCGTGTGGGTCTTTTGGTGCTCGTGCAAGGTGAACTTGCGCTTGAAGCGCTTGCTGCAGCCGTCAACGGGGCAGGCAAAGCGTCGGTCAGGCTCCATGGTGTAGCAAAAGTGAAAATGAAAATGAAAGTTGTGGCCTCGAATCACGCGTGCCTTGTTGACGGGCACCGAACAGGATGTGCGGTTGCTGCCCTTGGTTGACGTGGTACTTGTTGGCCTTGGAGCCAGCAAGAGGGAGGCCAATGTACGATGAATATGGGGTGCCGAGGGCGACTGGTTATGGTGAAAGATTCCTCAACGTTACGAGTCCCACTGTCTACTCCCGAAATTGGAATCTTGTGAACCCAATTCCTTGAGTTGCCATGGCAATCACTGGACGGTGGTGCGAAATGCTGTCGGAATGACGTTTTCGTCGCTCAACCAAGTCGACATGCGCCACATTTGGTGCTAGATCAAGGCGATGTAAACTGCATGGACCTTGTATGGCGTTCCTATGAGAGCCCTCTACGACGACGCCGTCACATGGATCCGTGAAGAGATATATAAATTGGCTACTCATCCCAAGTTTGTGTTACTTTCGAAAGTAGCTACTGCTGCGTGGCACCGCGGTTGCCGATCGCACCGTGCGTCCAGCAGTGGTGGTCGCGCCTCTGCGGAAGGGGACGCGCATGGTGTAGCGCTTGGACGCTCGCCAGCCAGTGTATTTCCAAGCCCTCTAGAGTTTGGTCGTGGCACACGTTGTAGCAACCGCGATCGTATAGGGTTAGGTTTAGGGCCCGATGCCGGACGACTACCGCATAAATTGTGGGGACCTAACAAACGTGCCTAATAAAAGCGAAGAAGAGAAGAAGAGAAGATCGACTTTCGAAAGACGTCCTATCGCCCCATCATGCCATCATCCCGTCGTCCATCGCCATGTCCTTCGAAAGTTGACCTTCTTGCGCCGTTGAACGATAAAAATAGATGCCATATAAAATAAACTTGATTTTTGTATGTATTTTTGCCCCATAAAGGGATCTATTTTCGGCCGAATTTCTACCAATGGCCGTGCGCTAAAATTCCAGATACAATCCGGATGCTTGTCAGCCAATGCCTATGCTCCATTTGGACCGCCAGCCAATGCCTATGCTCTATTTTTGATACTCGATAGGCATTGGCCAGTGGTCCTGCAAGACGGTTGCCACAGTGGCAGCAGCGCGCCAGCGTCACTGCAAGTTCATCCGTCGGTCGTGCAACGTTGCCGGGTTATTCGACGACCGGCAGCTCGACGCAACCGACTGGAGCCTCTCTTGGGGCTTGCACGACTCGGATTATGCGTGGGGCGGTGAGCGAGGGTGCCTTCTTCTTGTACTCGCACCATAGCGTGTGCTCTCTGGGGCGTCGGTACGACGCGCAGACGCGCGTACCGTCGATGGCAACGAGGCTTTCGGCTCCAAGGATCGAGCGGGCCGTCCGGGCTCGATCACGGGGCGCGTCCAATGCGAGGCGCAATGCGAGATTGATGTCGAATTTGCTGACTACGAACTTCGAGTGTTATGGAATTATTCCATTTTAGACCAATGCCTATGCGGCAGCACGTGCCTCATAAATAAAAATCAGCCAATGCCTGTGCTCCAAGAATGAATTATAGCCAATGCCTATGCTCTATTCGACCCACAACCTACGAGGTAGTCCCCCGATGCCGCGAGTATTTAGAGAGCCGTTGACGCAGTCCATTGCTCTCGATTCACAGCTACGTACTGGGTACAGCTTAGCCCAACAACTCGCTTCCCCGGCCATCTCCTCGCTTGTCTTTGCGAACGCTGCCCCAGAACTCGTTGGATCGAGCATCGGATCCAGGAGAGATCCAAGTTCCTATCCGACGGCGGATACCCATGCTTTTACAACGCGTTGGATACTCAAGAACATGGCACTGGACACACTACTATGCATTCCGTTGCGGTGACGTCACTAGTACTGTCTGGACGTCGGGTAGAGCAACGACCAAGCACCACGAAATGTAAGCCCGCGGCGTCGTAGAGCGCTCGACGAGGGTGCTTGGGGCGATGTATTTTATGTGGAGGACGGATGCAAGCGGGCAAGCGTGTAGCAACGTCTTCTGCAACAAATGACAAAGGGAAGAAGCATGCTCATGTCCTCGACGTAGGTCGAATCTGGAGTAGATTCGATACAAAGTCATCTGCACGAAGAGGGTACTAATACGGCCTACCATGACGCATACGTTGGCGAGTCTTCTGTGTACAGCACCAACTGCACATGGTCGCTGATTCATTCAATGACGCCACACACCATTCCAAGAGGGGATACTATTAACGACAACTATGCATCTCCTGCAGTCATTGCACAACAGAGTCCGTCACGGCTCCATGCGTCGCTCCACGGCTCGACGGAGCGAAACTGCAGCACTGGAATCGGCTCGAGGTCCAACGGCAAGCGCGGCATTGCGATCTCGTCGGCCACGCGACTGCGCTTCTTGGTCTTTGCCATCGGAGGCTCGTCCCGGAGAAAAAGCTGGCTCAGATCCATCCACGTAGAGCTCGCGATCGCATCGACTTGCGAGCTCGCATGGGCTTGTGTCTTGATATGTCGCGCCAGGTTGCCCGACGTCGAGAAGGACTGACCGCAGACATGGCAGGCATATGACCGCAAGCCGACGTGCGTCGTGAGGTGCCGCACGAGCTTCTCGCGCGAGCAAAACCGCTTGGCACACGCGTTCCAGGCGCAGACGAACGGCTTGTCGAGGCGGTGCGTGTGCGAGTGGCGCACAAGATTACCAGATGTGCTAAAGCGCTTGCCGCAGTTGGGCTCGACGCAGACAAATGGCCGCAGTCCCAGATGCGTCTTTTGGTGTTCACTCAAGGTAAACTTGCGCTTGAAGCGCTTGTTGCAGCCGTCAACGGGGCACTGGAAGGGTCGGTCGGGCTCCATGGTGCAGAAAATTGAAAATGAAAAAATTGGAAAAGACTCGCCGCGTAGGGACGTGGCCTCCGACGGCGCCTCCGTCGGAGCACATCCTTTGCGGTCAAAAGGATGTGCGGTGCCACGACAGGGATGTTGGACACGGCAGTTGCCTTTCGAGCCAGCGTCAGCATACAAACATCAAGAGGTTTCCATACGTTGAAGACAACGGCCAGACGTTTGCGACAAGGCAGCTACTCGGTCCATGGGATCGTCCACGGCGCGGCAACCTCTACGCGGAGGCGCCATTGCACTGCATACATGTACAAACATCGAGAGGTTTTGCTGGGTTGAAGTCAACGGCGGAGGTCTGCGACAAGGCTACTCGTGCCTTCTGCGCTTGTAGGCAGTTGCCATTGCGAGCCTTGGACAACATGGGTACCGCTACCCGGTACGACACAAGGTCGCTGGGCACGTCAGAGACATCGCACCGGGTCCATGATGATGGGCTCGCTTGGGACGATTCCAAGAAGTGGAAGATGATTTCTTATTGAGAACGACGAGCCAGCGAAAGGCCGTCCAAGGAATTGATGATTAGAAGACGAGAGATCGTGGCTCGGACGAGCATTGAATACTTCACGCCCGTAAGCTCTCGATACAAAGAGATCCAGGACGCCCGAGTCTGGCCACTCTTGTTTGCCCCAACCAGGTACCGATTGCTATTTTACGTTTTGACTACGGAACAGTGGCACGACAATATTGCTACATGTTAATAATTAATCGCATCGAAAGTAATGCTGCTAACTCTATCTTGAAACTAAGGCCCATCATGCTAAATGCCATAGAGATAATCGTGCGCGCAGTAGACTGTGGGGAGCGGCTCGGTGTAAACGCTGCGTGCGTGGGCGGCGTATTGCGGCCACACCATTGCGGGTGCCGGCACCGCATCATAGGGCTGGAAGAACGTTGGCCACTCGAAGAGCTCGGGCTCGTCGGAGAGGGCCATGGCGATCTCGGCCGTCGAGTGCGGCAGCGGAGGCTTTGCCGCGAGGGGCAACGCCAGTTCCTCGGCGACGCGGCGCTTCTTGGTCGGCACGAGGAGCGCGGGGAGCTCCCACAAGAGCGCCTCGTGCTGGCTGTCGCCATAGCCCAATTCCGGGTGCGACTTTGCATGGCGGGCGAGGTTGCCGGACGTCGTAAACGCCTTGTTGCAGATGCTGCACTCGAACGGCCGCAAGCCGACGTGCGTCTTGAGATGGCGCACGAGCTTCTCGCGCGTGCAGAAGCGCTTGGCGCACTCTTCCCAGCCGCAGCCAAACGGCTTCTCGGTGTTGTGCGTCAGCGCGTGGCGTGTGAGGTTGCCAGACGTGCTAAAGTGGCGGCCGCAGCCGTCAATGACGCAGACGTACGGGCGCACGCCCGTGTGCGTCTTCTCGTGCTCCTGGAGCGTAAACTTGCGCTTGAAGCGCTTGTTGCAGCCGTCGATGGGGCAGACAAAGCGGCGGTCTTCGGGCGACGATGGAGGCGAGAGCGACATGGTGAGGTTCAGCAGTCAAAATGAAAAATGAAACCAGTTGACAACATGGTGGAGGCCAGTACGTACGTTTTCTGAAGTTTGCAATGGATGCCACATCGCAGAGGGCGACCCGTGACGGGCCACATCCACGCGTCGTCGCTCCTCATTGGCTGCGCGGGGGGGCCATCTGCAGGTACACCGTCTGGACAAATGAAGACAGATCGAACTCGGCGGGCGCGTGCCTTCCGACCAGCCTTCCGACACGAAATGGAGTGGGCTGGAGCTCTCGACCGTGTCGGCGAAATGAGATCCAACGGGGCCGACAGGGGGGAGCTTGGCGGCCGCGGGGTGCAGAGCGCGGCCAGAGGTGTTCGTTCACCTCCTGCGCTGCATCAGAGTTGGACGCAGAGACGTTCGGGCCACGACACGCTGCGCGCAAGATGTGGCGTGCACGCTGAGTCCAGCAGCGGGACCCATGTTGCCCATGCGGGCCACTCTAGCGGCAACTGCTGTCATGGCCACCG
>NW_012156564.1:30842-40473 GCF_000151545.1 Saprolegnia parasitica CBS 223.65
CGACGAAGAACACGAGTGCAAAGCAGTACACCGCCGCCACCATCCTGCTCAAGAAGACACCATCTTGCTTCGCCTTCGCCACAGGATTTGTTGTCCATGATGTGCTCGCCAAATGACGACGGCCACGATGTCGAGAAGGGCTGTCTCTCGACGCACTTGACTTTGCGCTTGGATCTTGGGATGTGGCGCGACGGATCCAAGTCCAGCGCCGTGATCGACGGTGTCGACACCGCCACGTGGCGCGAATCTCGTTGTTGTTGAAGTGAGTCTATTTAGATATAATTTACACTGAACTGGATATGGTGGTGGACTATCGATTCCAAGGTGTTACGATGAGCCGGCCGCCGAGAGGCTTAGCCGAGCGGGAGACGTGGCGTGTAAACGGCACATGCCGGAACAAAGTTGTCGCGTAGCCATGCGTCGTGCCGCAGGGCTGCCATCATTTGGAAGAGGCACAATGCTTGAGTGTTCAGCAGCAGGTGTTGGAGGTGCAGCTTGGTCAAGAACGCGGCTCGTTGGGCGGCTGCCTCAGGCGTCACAAGGGGCGCCTCGGGGCGAAAGACTCGGTCGTTGCGGGCAAGCCAGACGGTGTGGAGCACGCACGCGCGGAGGATCGGTCACATCATGGCCACGGCGCGCCGACGGTAGCGTTGGGCTGTCACCAGCGGTTCGAAGAGGAGCGCGGAAAGCGTCGTGGAAAGTTCGAGCTCGAGGGCGTCGACGAGCGGCTGAAAGACCGCCCACACGGCTGTGACAAATTCGCAACGAAGCAGAAGATGGTCGTACGTCTCGAGGTCGCCGCTGACGAGCTGGACACTACGTTTTGCTCAAGAAGTCACGAGCCCGCATCTCGCCACATGGTATGTGTGCTCGCCAAATGGCGACGGCCACGATGTCGAGAAGGGCTGTCTCTCGACGCACGTGACCTCGCGCTTGGATCTTGGGATGTGGCGCGACGGATGCGAGTCCAGCGCCGTGATCGACGGTGTCGACACCGCCACAAATCTCGTCCTGCAGCCTCCAGCGATGTCCCATCGACGACAGGTGGTACGACCGACCGATGTGCCGTCTAAAGGCAAACGATCGAGCGCAGTCACGGGACATGCTAGAATTCGGCAGCGCGAAATTGTGAAGACGAACCACTTGTACGCTAGCCTTGTGGGCTACTGCGTCAGCTATATAGCGGCCCAAGAGCAGTCGGCAGCCGTTGAAAGGTGTGCTGGGCGGTGGGAGAGAGGACACTATTACACGGGCCAAGCCTCTTCCAACTTGAACTCAAGCCCCGTTCAACGCCCCACCGAGTGCAGGTGTCGGTGGTGTAGACACACATCATTTTCAGATTACTACAAAGTTTTTGACATGCAAAGGGTACAAGATCTGGAGCCATGTGGCGGATCCAGTGGCGGATTGATGTGTCCAGAGCGCTGGTCGCCACACATTGAGCATCTGTTGCACGCTTCGTCGATGAAGCGAAGAATGAATAACAGGGGGTCAGCAGGGGTCCTTCTCCAGGCGAGTGTGCGGGCTTCAAGAATATTTCTTGCTAGAGCAGAAGCAGCTACTCTTTTGATAAATTTTAGCAAAACACACTCCAATGCAGATCTATATCAGATTTGACACATGTTTTTAAACACATGGTTGTCGGATACGCTGTGCTATGTCGCATCGGCTAACGATTCAAGATTTTAAAATGGCCTTTGGCACGTCGAAAGCTTCAATCGTGTCAAGCTGACCCTGGGAACAGCCAGGGTCAGCTTGAATTGAAGCCTTTTCAGATTTAAGGATTTAAGAGGGAAGAAGGAGCCGTTGTTGCGGCAGCCGTTGACGGTCCATCGTAGCATCTTTCGAGCCTCGTCCTGGACCAACGGCCAACCTTCGTTGTGCGCTTTTTTTGGAGAGCTATTGAACCTGCTCAACCTCGACACAGCTCGTCGACAAGAGTTGCGAGTCAGCAAGGTAGGTAGTATTTGGTGTATGTAATTTCACGGCGCACGCGACAGTTGCTCCCTTGGTTTCAACACACATCACAATTCAGTACCTCTTCGTCGCGCAATGACCCTACCGGAGCTGTTGATGGTCCCGAAGCTCCAGGGGTGGCACGCGACATGTACACGAGGCAACTGCTGGGCGATCTTCTTCTGTCATGGGTCGCCACATCTCCGACACCAACCAACGCGACTGTCAAGCAAAACGCATAGATTGATCGATGCTAGACACCATATAACGATGACCAGCGACCACGCATACTCTTCGAGAGGTCGAAGAACGCGCGGAGCGAGCTACAGGGTAGAGTCGTGAGATGGATCCCGGTTCAACGACACAGGTGGACTGGAAGGCGCCAATAGAGATCGGCAAACTCATTGTAACAAAGCATCGGATCACGCGCCTGTCTTGCATTCGTTCGTACCAAGCCAATGGATGGTTGGTGCAATCATCGCCTCGAACACGGTCGAAGGCGCCGGCACTTGAACGACGTCGTGGTACCACATTTTCGAGGAGGGGCCGTGGGATATTTTGCGGCTGCTCCAGTGCCACACTGGCGCCATCAAGAACGTGCGACGCTGGATCTTGCAGATCTTTCGCAATCCAGATCTGGTTCCTCTACTCACTATAGTGTATCGCTCAACCACAATCGTGAGCGTGGCAAGGGGATTTTTTAAGTTAACAAATTACACTAGATAGCACGACGACAGCACTCTATAGGCCCCCGTAGAGGCCTTGGACGGGCCACGGGCTCGGGCTTGGCACGGGCGGATAGGCACTCGTACTCCACATGGCCGGGGGGTGGGATGCCTGCAGGATATTCGGCGACGGCGCTTCGCTGCCACTGCTTCCGCCCGACGGTAAGCAGAGCCGCTCGAGGTCCTGCTCGAGCCACATGGCTTCAATGTCGGCATCGTCGGCCGGCGACGCGTACTCGGGGCTATCAAGCGGTGTCATGTCCGTTGCCTCGTCGAGCCGCAGCGCAATCCCCAGCGGCGCTTGGCACGCCATCGGCGTCGCGAGCTCGTCGGCGACGCGGCGCTTCTTGATGATCTTGAGCGTGCGCGCCACGCCGGTTCGCTGCGACGCGGGGAGGTGCGACTTGGCATGGCGCGCGAGGTTGCCGGAGGTCGTGAACGACTTGGCGCAGGTCGGGCACGTGTACGGCCGCAAGCCGACGTGCGTCTTGAGATGGCGCACGAGCTTCTCGCGCGTGCAGAAGCGCTTGGCGCACTTTTCCCACGCGCACGCGTACGGCTTCTCGCCCGTGTGCGTGAACGTGTGTCGCGAGAGGTTGCCGGATGTGCTAAAGTGGCGGTCGCAGCCGGGCACGGGGCAGGTGTACGGGCGGATGCCCGAGTGCGTCTTCTCGTGCTCCTGGAGCGTGAACTTGCGCTTGAAGCGCTTGTTGCAGCCGTCGATGGGGCAGACAAAGCGGCGCGCGTCGTCCTCGCTCGGGATCGAAGCTTCGGTCGACATGAAGGAATAATATCGACGCGGCAAATAGGAAAGTGAGACCTACTGTGGCATGTTCCGGCGTCGCGCCATGCGACGTTTCCACCTCAACGACCGGCTGTCCCGAATACCGTAGGCAGGCTGATTCCTGAAGTTTGTGAGCCAGTGCGACGAGCCTCGCCGCAGTTAGTAGTAAACTGGCGGCCAAGGTCCTTCCAACACCAGGCTTTCGTGCGCTGATAGCGGCCTCGGAGCGCGTCGTGGCGACCAAATGTGCTCTCGGCTACACCCACATCTTGTCTGCGGCGAACGACTGTCCCACCCTGCGCAGCCGGGAGGAATTCACGTCCAAACGTGCTTTGCACGTGTGATTACGACGTTGCCCTTGTGCGATTCCCTTATTCAGTACGTGTTGCCAGGGCGCGGCTCGTTTGATGCTACAGGACAGAAGCGAGCGAGGTATAAGTATACGTGGTCAACTAGCAAGGGCGTACATGCGCTCACAGTCAACACGCTTTGCGAGATGGCGCGGCCGCCGCCTGCACACTGGTGGCTTGGGATAAGGCCGAGATATGCGAGGCGGCAACTCGGCGACTCTACGTGGCAGCTCTCGCATGGTATCTCGTCTGCTCCATTGCTGAATTTAGATTCGCTTAGAGGCACGCGATCTTATATGATCTTATATGTGCTTGCATGCGAGGGGACATGCCGTTGACTGTCTCGCGAAACAAACAATACTTGTTGTCGCCACGTTCAATGGTTCAATGCGTTGGAGCTCTCGCCTGCCGACCACGCAGTTCGATATGTCGTTTCGGTCGACCTACATCTAGCTGGCCGTGATGGCGGGTCGCCTGACACACCGCGGGCTCCCTTATCGCTCTTCGGTCCCTCGGAGCTGCAGGGTGTGCATTACTTGTTAAGCGAATTGGAGGCGCCACCCAGAACAGCGTGACCTGGGTGCTGCAATCATGGAATTACCCCACGTCACGCAAGCACTGCGCGATGATTGGTGCGGGTGATTTTGATATTCGCTTCTGATTGGTGGTATCCGACAGCCTTTCTAGCGCGAACGCTTCCGATTGGTCATTGCAGCTTTGCAAGGTGGCGTTGAAGTTGGCCCGATGCTGCGACATGCTGTATTGGATGGCAAGGCAAAGCTGCGATGGCGAGCTCATTGACATGGAGGAATCAAGCGCCGCGTCGACGCGTCGCTGCTTGGAGCTGGGACATCGCGACGATTCCTCTAGCGTTGCACGACTCAGAGCCGGTGGCGGTAGGCGGCTGCGCGACGAAGGCGTGCCACATCATCGGTACCCAGCCGTCCCGCGCGTGCGAATACCACCGTATCATGAGATGGACGAGTAACTATTTTGGAGACGTCCTGGGCGGATTCGCTGCACTGCAATAAGATCGTGCGCCTGTATGCAAGTCGCAATCCAGGACGCCAGAACACGCAAGGATAAAGGAACCCACGCGACGACGACGCCATGGGCCCTTCACAGCACGCTTCAACGAACGCGAGGAATAGGCTCGGCAATGCAAAGCATGCGACACGACCAAGCCTATTGCACGCGTCAAGCGGCGTCGTTGACAAGGGAGCGTGCCAGCACACATAGACAGCGTCTGATTGGTCCAACACGGACCAATCGGGTGCGGCCAAGCCACGCTCTCGCCCTCCGAGCCGCTCGTTCCGGACGGTATGTTGAGGCTTCCACGGAAACGACGCGTGCAATTGGCTGCAGGCAGCCATCCTCTCGCCGGAGAAGGGTTTCGATCGGAACAGTCCGGCATCAATAGACAGGGGCCCCTGCGATATCAGGTCGCTGACTCATGCCACCGCGGCTTCCTTCAAGAGCAAGTGCCATCGTTTCCAAGACCCGCGCTCGGTGGCTAGTAGATGCATGCACAGAGTAGGATACCTTGCAAAATGCTTCAACAAATCTCAGCCACCGCGCCCCGACGGGCTTTTCTGGGGCTTTTCCCATCAGTTCCGGAATAAAACGCACCTGTGTACGTTTATTGATGTTTAAACGTGTTGACCAGCTTCCGAGGCTTCCTCGGTCTCGGAGGAAGGCGTGCGCGCGAGGCGAAGATTACGAAGGTGGGGAATGCATGAAACAAAGTCTTTCTGTGACTTGTACCTACTCGTTCTACCGACACGCGTCGGACGGTAACGGTGCGAGCCCAGGTCACGGTGCAGCGTCGACACCTTGTGTGAGCCCGTCGTCGACACGGGATCTTTGATATAAGAGCTCGCTCGTTTGTACGCTCGTTACTAGCAGCGTAAGAAGGGTGCAGTCTCCCTACGGCGTCGTTGCCCAAAACGGACTGTCTGCCCAGCAAGTACGGCATTACGTTCACCGTTCGATCGAAGCTCCCATGATATTAGCTCCAGATGTCTCTTCTCTGTGGTTGCCTCACCGTCCCTTGAACTTGAAGGCTCTTGAAGCGAGCTCGCACGACGTCGCTCCACCTCCGCCGGCACTGCGTTAAACCCTTCCTTTGACGCGTGT
The DNA here is from genome assembly GCF_000151545.1 of Saprolegnia parasitica CBS 223.65. Taxonomy (NCBI): domain Eukaryota; phylum Oomycota; class Saprolegniomycetes; order Saprolegniales; family Saprolegniaceae; genus Saprolegnia; species Saprolegnia parasitica. The sequence continues at coordinate 36,794 of NW_012156564.1, forward strand.
TTAAACACCGAATCTGGTCCACGCTGGACGCTTGCCCATCAAACTCATGGTTGAAGTTGGCACTTTTCGATTGGTTACAAGCATGTCGGAGCGACTCGCGATGCTGCCTAGCGCCCCCGCGCCCCGCCGCCACGGGTTCGTTGCGGGCTTGCTGGCGGGCGCCGTCGGAGTCTTCTGCGTCGGCCTCGTCCTTTCCCAGGCTACGCCCCGTGTCGACGTCGAGGGGGTGACAACAACGCTCTCAAGCTCGCCGTCGCTTTCGGCGCTTGCTGGCGTCTCGGCCGCCGACCTCGCGCTTATCAACACTCCGCTGGATGCCGCAAGCAATCTCACAGAGGAAGCGTGGATCAGGTACGTATTCTTATTCTTATTTTCTGCCAACCAGCCCGGGGTAGCGCTCGCATTGCCCGCTGGATCGTGCACGCCAACACGTGGGGCACGATTGCCACGACCAGCGTGCATCTCGACGGCGCGCCGTTCGCCAGCATGATCTCATACAGCGGTGCGGCTCCATTTATTTGATTTATTTTTGATGATTTATCGGCCGATCGTACTACTAGATGGCGTCGGTGCGTCGCCTCGCAACGCGACGGGTCGTCTCTACTTTTACTCGAGCGTCATGGGCTCGACAGGTGCGTTTTTGCGGCGTTGACATGGGTTTTATACTGATATAATGGGGTGGCACAGGCAAGGACTTGGCCGCCAACCCGCGTGCGTCGGTCTCGATCACGATGGCCCAGCTTGGCCACTGCGCGTACGATCCTCAGGTATCGCATCTCGATTCAAGACAAGGGCGTTGTTAAGAAGGGAGACTGTACAACACTAATTGTAGGACCCGACGTGCTGGCGCGTGGTTTTTTCGGGGACCCTAACCCCTGCGGTCGCGGTGGACGACGCGCTCGCGGCGCTCTTCTCAAAGTAATAGTCCCGTCTTGTGTAGTACGCGGGCTTAATACGTGCGATAGGCACCCGCAGATGAGCTATTGGCCGCGCGGCCACGATTTCACAGCGTACGTCTTCCTCTCTTTCGTCAAAAAGGGATTAAAAATCGTGCCATTAGGTACGAAATGCACCCGACCGAGATTTTGCTGTTGGATTTTTACGGCGGCGCCAAGCACATCGATCCCGCCACGTACTACAGCGTGCGCTTCTAAGCCGTCGGGTCTCTCGCCGCGAGCCGCGGTGGTTGATTTCTTTCAGATATTCAACACCACTTTCGCCACTTAACACCAACACGACGCTTCCTGTCTGCCATCCCACCGCGTTGCACGCTCGTCCACGCACCCTCGAGGCGTGATATGCTCGGAGTCGCAGATGCTGCGCACAAAGCGCAAGTTGTGCGTTGCAGTGTGATCTGGCTTGCGTCTCTGCGCCTATCAGTTTTTAGGCCTGGACATACGAGCTGGACAAAGGCCGTCGGTGGCGTCAGCAGGACCCACGCGACCGTACTGGCGCACTGTAGATATGAGTCAATCTCACGCTCCCAGGCGTCTCTGACCACCGCTGGTGCCAGTTTGCAGTTTGCAGTTTGTAGTTTGCAATGGTGGGCACGGCGCGCCCGTCACCGTACCGACCGGCTTTCGTTTGTGAGCTCGGTCCACAGCAGCGCGCGCCATCTGCTGCACGACAGCTTTGAGCCCGTCAAGACGCCCCTGGACGCCGACCTCGAAGGCGGCGCGCTCCGCGACGGTGGCGCGCCTTCGATCACATCGCCCGAGATCCTCGCGCTCCTCTTCCAGTATGCGTGCATTGGCATCGTGGACGGCGGCATCTATGGCATGACGTACCCGATCCTCACGGGCTACTTCCAGCTCGAAGGCAACGTCCTCAACTCTGCGACCGCGCTCATGGGCCTCGGCTGGTCGCTCAAGGTCTTCTTCGGGCTTCTCACCGACTGCGTGCCCATCTGCGGGTACCACCGCAAGCCGTACATCCTCCTCGGCTGGCTCTGCACGGCAGTGCTACTGACCATCGTCGCCTTCAAGCCCGCCGGCGCCCCCGCACCGGACCCCAGTGCGAACGCCAACGGCACGACCCTTGCGCTCCTCTGCGCGGTCGGCTGCTTCTTCTACATCATGGCCGACGTCGCGCAGGACGCACTGCTGGTTGCGTACGCCCAACGCGAGCCGGTTGCGACGCGCGGCCGTCTTCAGTCGACGATTTACGCCGTGCGCACCGTCTGCTCGGCGAGCATCACGGCCATCTACGGCTTTTGCCTCAACTCGGAACGCATGGCCGGGACCTTTGACTGGGACATTGGTGTCAACGGGTACTTTTGGATTCTGGCCGCCACGTCGACCCTCAACATCCCGGTGGTGTATTTCTTTATCAAGGACACGAAGGCGGCGACGCGTGTCTCCATCGCGCAGTACTTGGCGCGGCTCTGGACGCTCGCGCAGAAACGCGTCGTGTGGCAGGTCATGCTCTTCATCTTCCTCTTCTCGCTCTGCACGTCGCACATCAACACGACCGCGGCGCCCTACGTGGCCCTCTACTGGGCCAAGGTCGAGACGCTCAACGCCGCATTGACAAGCATTCTGGGTGGCCTTCTCTTTGCCGTCGTGCTCGCGGCCACGGGCAAGTATGGGACGCAGTGGAACTGGCGCTACGTGCTCGTCACCACGGCGGTCCTCGCCAACGTTGTCGACGCGATCGTCGTCTTTTGCACGATCTTTGACGTGCTGCGGAGCCAGTGGTTCTTCCTCGGCGTCCCGCTCACGACGCAGCTGCCATTGGGTGTCAACTTTGTCGTCGGCACATTTGTCATTATCGAGCTCGCGGAAGAAGGCAGCGAAGGCGTCATGTACGGTCTCCTCACGACGATCGCCAACCTCCCGGGCGTCTTTGGTCCGCTCCTCACCAATGTGCTCAACGCCCACTTTGACGTTGGGAAAGCCCGCATCGCGATCGATGCACCCGAGACGCGGACGCAGGTCGCGTACACGTATGTGATTTCGTATGCGGCGACGGGTCTCGGCTGCCTCTGCGTGCTTCTTTTGCCCGACCAGAAGGCCGCCGTCGCGCACCTCAAGGCGCATGGCGGCAGCTACCCGCGGGTGGCGAGTGTGATTTTCTACGGCTTTTTTGTCATTTTGGCCACGTCGGTGACGGGCACGATGGCGTCCATGTTTGAAAGCACTCGCTGCCTTCGCCTTGCCGGCGGCAACGGCTGCGACGACGAGCCCTCGCAAGTGTACCTTCTCGGTATCATCGGACCGGCCAGCGTCGCGCTCCTCGCTCTCCTCGCGATCGCACTGCGGGCCACGCCAGTTTATTAGATCTGGGTCGTTTTCATCTCGTTCCCAACAATACAAAAATCTTCTCTGCGACGTTCAAGGTCCCTTCTGAGGCTGCTCTTCCAGTCCTTCCTGCGTGGCGACGCCTCAGGTTGCTGAAGGCAGTTGGTCGGTCGTCGCTGCACGCGATTGGTCGTGTATCTTTTGACCATTTATAATATTGTGCTTGGTTTTGTATGCCAATGCATTGTATTTCAATGAACGCTCTGGATTGGCTCGTCGTGGCCACCGCCTGTCTGTATTGTATACTGAAAGCAAGTGCAATGCGTTGACACGCGACAACAGTCGATTGGATGTGCGGGTGCTCTACCAAGAACACGGTGGTGGCAAAGCCAGTGCATTGGTCTACTCAGTTGCTTGACGTCAACATATTCTCGCCAGCAT
>NW_012156564.1:40573-43811 GCF_000151545.1 Saprolegnia parasitica CBS 223.65
GTCGTCGTCTTGACCCAGGCCGACCTTTTGCGCACGGTGCTGAGCTACCAGCATGGTGTGCCCATGGCCGTCGGCCTTGCCTGCCAGCGCTACCGCCGCCAGCTCGGCCACGTCTCCCACAAGGCCCACCCTGAAGTCACGCATCTCATGTCGACGCCAGCGCGCTTCCATGGCTTTGTCTTGTGCAAGCTCATCCAAGACCGCGACGTTCCAACGGCTCTGGCCCTCCTCGCCACATTCCCAGACGCCGCGACGCTCCAACTGCCACGGGGCAAGCAAACATACACCTACACGATGGACTACGCAGCGAGAGCGCGCAGCCTGCCGCTCCTAAAGGCGCTCCACGCGCGGCGGCTTGGGAGCTGCTCGAACGCCGCCATGGACACGGCGGCGGCCAACGGCGACGTCGCGATCCTGGACTTCCTACAGGCGTACACCCACCAGCGCTGCACGCACAAGGGCATCGCGGCCGCGCGGCGCAACAAGCATGTCGACGTTCTCGCGCTTCTCGAAGAGGGACGCGAGCGGTGCCGAGAGCATAACGATATGTCGGGGGCCCAGTTTGGTTTTGCGGCCTCGTGCGCCGTGCAATAATCGATTTTTGTGAATAAGAACCATGTCCGAACTCGTGTTGTCATCATCCAAGCGCTAGAATCCCGTCATGTGGTCGCGTATTCTGAAGCAACCACCAAAACAGCTCGCGACGCTGCTGTATCGACGAGCGGAGGCCAGCAACAGCTTCTTTTGATGGCTCCTTGTGACGTGGCACGCTCTCGTGCCTCAATAATGAGGTCGAGTGTGGCGCCTCGCATCGAAAAAATTAAAATTCCTTGTGCATCAAGATCGCGTGGGGTTGGTCCTACGCTAGGATACAGAGTCGGGTCGACGACGATGTGCCTCCAAGCACGCCAGCGCGCTCGACTGGGCATCCACTCGGCGCGGAGCGCAATGCCAACCTCGTGCAAGAACAAGAGAAGCGGCATAGGGAAGTCCGCGTGGGTCGCAAGTAGAGGCGCGTCGCGTGCCGCGGCCTCCAAGGGAAACCCATGTGCAAGCAGCCAGCGCGCGCCGTTGATGTTGCGCTCCCGCAGCGCATCCCGGTTCCACAATCCTGTCACTCTAGGTTTGTATCGCTTACAGTGGCCGAGTCAATGACGTGGCAGCGTGTACGTGCATAAAAGACAACGAGACGCCGGGTTCAGTGGGTTGTATGTATCGTTCCGTTGGTTTACTTACGTTGGCTAAAAGTGGCTTGGCGGCAGCGGGCCACGATTTGCAAACTCCATGTACGAGTCGTCGTCCGTGTACGTGAAGCCGTGGAAGAGACCTTCCGTGTCGCGGAAGAGCTGGCGACGCCCGACCGACGAGCCGTACGTGCTCCGCGTGTCCGGGCTGTTGATGGGCATGTCGGTGAACTCGCGGTCAAACTGCGACGTATCGAGCGCGCCGTTGAACGTCGGCTTCCATGGCACGGGCACTTGGCCAAGCGCGAGGAGGTCCCACTGAATCTCCTTGAAGAACGGGTGCGACTTGATCTCGCCTAATATCCACTCGATAGTCGGCACTTGGACAAAAAAAGCACAAGAGCTTACCGGCGTCCGTGGGTCCCGTCCCGAGCCGCTTGGTCGGGTCGCGCTCCAATAACCGCGCCAGCAAGTCGACAGCCGCGGGGCTCAGGTATTTCGGGAACGTGAGCTCGCCCTGGCGGATCTTCTCAAATAGCTTGTCGCTACGCATGCATCAATAAGTCTGCGGCAAGGCAGGATTTAAGTCTGTACCGGTCACGGCAGTAGAACGGTGGGAGGCCCGTGAGCATCTCGTAGAGGAGCGCGCCAAGCGACCACCAATCGACCGCACGACCATGGCCCGCACGGTTGAGGATCTCGGGCGCGAGGTACTCGGGCGTGCCGCAAAACGAGTTGGCGCCCGAAAAGTCGTCCTGCACCACATGTTTCGTAAAAAAAAGACTATGGAGGACGCACCTGAATGCCTTCTTTCGAGAGCCCAAAGTCGGTGAGGCGAATGTGCCCATTCTCATCCAAGAGCACGTTCTCGGGCTTGAGGTCGCGGTAGATGATGTCGAGGTTGTGCACGTACTCGATCGCGAGCGTGATTTCGGCCGCGTAAAACTGCGCACGCGGCTCTTTGAAGCGTTGCACCTAGTACATAGTTGATACATTGATACGAGGTTGGCATGAAACATACCTTGCCGAGATGGAAGAAGAGCTCGCCGCCGGCGCAGTAGTCGAGGACAAAGTAGAGCTTCTCGCTGGTTTGGAACGCGTAGTTGAGGCCGACGATGAACGGGTGGCGGACGTAGCCGAGCACGTGGCGCTCGGTCCGCGTGTGCTCGACCTGGTTGCGCTTGATGATGTTTTCCTTCCGGAGCACCTTCATGGCGTATACGACGCCATTGTCCTTCTTGCGCACGAGGAGGACCTTCCCGAACGAGCCCTTCCCGATGACCTTGATCAAGTGGAAGTCGTCCAGCGCCACCTTGCCTTCCGCGGGCTGCATGTCGAAATTCTAGAAAGCACCGTGAAAATGTGTTCAATTCGTCAAGAAAAAGGACGTACCGACGTGTCGAGCGTGCCATTTGCCGGCGACGGCGGCGGCATGTGGTCAAACTGGAATTGCTACATAGCGTGCGAGACATGAGGTTAGAAGGTTCGTGCAAGAGCTGCGTACGTCGTCGTCCTTGCTCGCATCGTCGCCGCCCGCAAACATAAAGTCCATCTACAAAGATACGATTGGACATGGGCTACAGAGAGATGCGACGTACGTCCATCTCGCCGATGTTGTGGTCGGCGCTGGCGGAGGGAGCTGGCGCGGCCGGGAGGCCACCAGCTTGGTTCGGGAAGAAGTGCTGCGAGAGCAGGAGGCCTTGTGGCACCGTGTTGGCCTCGGCCGAGATAAAGTTGACAAACGCGTGCGACTGCAAGAGAGAGTTCTGGTACGGGTACGAGAGCAGGTGCGCGAGCCAGCGCTGCAGGTCGTCGCGGCACCGCTCAATGCCATGGAGGTTGCCGAGGTTCATGGCCGACGCAGCGTGCATGATCGGGCAGGGCGGCAGGCGCAGCTGCGGAAACTCGCTCGCGATGCTTTGGCTCAGCTGCTCAAACATCTCGAGCCGGCGGTACACGGTCCAGGTCGAGATCGAGGCCACGCTCTGCGGCTGCTGTACATTGAGCACGAAGACCTACATAGCAATCGACGCGCATTGAGACGGCGGAGCGCA
>NW_012156564.1:73616-74361 GCF_000151545.1 Saprolegnia parasitica CBS 223.65
CTATGCTAATGTGGCGGTGGCATCGACCTGTGTCCGAGGGAATAAACAATAATCGCTTGGTGTGGCCATTCTCTTGTCGACACAAGAGGTGCCAGTACGTACCAACACGGCCAACAAAATCTTTGGTGCCACCGTCGAGAGAATCTTACGCAGAGAGAAAGTGCAGTCTGATCCACCTGAACCGTAATAAAAAGATGTCGGAGCCATTCTGCTACCCGAAGGAAAAACTCTCACAATTCCAGCGTCGCTGGAATTTGGTTAAAACTCATGTTGAAACCCTTGTACGGCGTCCAATCCATACCCGCAGGGTGATGAGATACCCAGGGCCATGCGATATTAGGCGATCTCAAGTGGGCTTCGTAGAAGGCGTCGGCGATGGCCTCGGACGAGCAAAGGTCGGGCCGCCACGCAACGATGCGCTGCGTCGCCACCGTGTCACCTTCGTAGATCGCAAAGTGCAACGGAAGCCGCGCATCGGACAAGGTACCACGGGGCAAGCCCAGTACGTACGGCGACAAGAAGGTCACAGCCATCGTCGGTTCCTTGCAGTCGTAGATGGGCCGAAAGCCGGGCGGGAAGACATAGACGCTGTCGCGCCAGGTAGAAGACTGGACCAGCTTCAAGGCGCGCGCTTCAAGGAAGCGGAAGCGAATGTCCTCGTAGACACCGTACTGGAAGCCAACGATGCTGGCTGCCAGCAGCGCCGACGTCAGACCGACGCTCGCCATGGTCATGACGAAGCATG
>NW_012156565.1:0-8203 GCF_000151545.1 Saprolegnia parasitica CBS 223.65
AGTATCGGCGTCGGCTTCGGAGAAAAACGTGGTGCACGTGGAAGACGCGCGGCGACTCGGTCCACGACTCGAGAATGAGCGGCGTGTTTGTGGGGCTCTGCGTGGACTCGATAAACACGCGGTGGCCGGGTCTTACGAACGGCCATACAAAAAGCAGGCCCGGGGCCACAAGGTAGAGACGGTCCCCGGCGGCAATGTCGTCGTACGAGTTGACGAGGTGGCCATTGCCCGTGTATACGCGGTCAGCTACCACTGGCGTCGCGTGGTTAGCGAGGCCTTCGACTTCAACAAGCGTCGAGAGATAGGCGGCGAGCGCGACACCCGACGGCACGAGCGCCGGAGGGAGCGCGACGGCGATGCCGTTGGTGGACTTGCCGTTGGCGTAGACAGTGACAGGCTTGTGATGCGGTGTCGACGATAGCAGCCATTCATAGGTTGCCGCTGGGTCCACCGAGTACGCGAGCAGTGCCATCGCCGCCGCGATGTACAGCCACGTCGTCGTTGCCTTGATGCCCATCTCTCGATGTTGTCGACGAACTTGCCAAATGACATGCGCGCCGTTCGAAGCAGCACGTGTAGCCAATCAGCGGCCGTGAATTTAGAGCCGCCACGAATCCAACTGCAAGCGTCGACGGCAGTGTGGTACAGAGCACATTCGAGTTCGCTGGGATTCTGGCGCCGCAGAGCAATAATCCTAAGAGTAATACCCGCCAAACCACAAGTGTGACGTAGACGGCAGCCCCTACGTCACCGATGTTACATGACCACCATTGACATAATATGTCAATGGTGCGCAGCGGTGGGCTCGAGCCCACCGCTGCGCACGACTTAACATGTAAGTCAAAGCAGTGCATCTCTCCCAAGCGCGTGCTACGAAACGGTCTGCGCGCGCAGAATGAAGAATCGAGTCCATTTTTTTGCTTTCAAACCACCATGACCTCTTGGTTAGTTCCCCATGTACTGACATGCCCGCTTCTTCCACCGAGGCATTTGCATCGAATCACTTCAGAGTGTTTTGCATGCTCTTGAAATTTGCCGTGTCTTAGGACAGCCCAAATGGGTCATCGACGATGAGACTCTAGCAAGTTGCTAGATTCTCCAATGCCTACCTCGATAAATGCAACACTACACACTACACACACTACTCGCGAATTGTACAGTATGTGGCAGTAACATTCTTGCAGCCGTGACAACGAAGCGAAAGACGATCGTATCGATCAAGGCCGAGCGATATTCGTCTTCCTAGTGACAAGAGTCTTCAAACATCTTTATTGCGGACCCTTGCCAATGCTCGTCACGTATCACAGGACGCCCTTAGGGTGGATGGTCATGGTTGAGCAACTTGTGAAGTGATCGTACCTGTCTGTACCCTCGAACCCTCGAGCTCATCCTTGGAGTCTCATTACCCTTTCGGCGCGATAACACGTCATTGCTATCTCCGCCCCCGAAGAGGTTTTGCATACCCAGCCTGCGGCGTCAGGTTATGCTCCATGTCCTGCTCCGTAACGTAAAGCGCCAATTAATGGTTTTTTCAAATTCGAAGTACGGTTAAACTGAATTTTCTCTTGAACGAAGAATCGGATTCTGGATTTGAAAAGTGATTCGGATGTAAAATGACGTTGGCTACACGTAGAGCCCAAGAAGGCTGCGGTTCGTGCAGAAATGCGGACGTAGTGAAACGCAGCGTGCAAAAGTGATCAGAGCCAGATAATGGTTTTTCAAACATACTTGGTTTTTGTAATAAAAAAGTTCGAAAAAAAACGAACTATTTTCCTTCGACCAGTATATGTATTTTGACAGGCATTGATGCGTTATGCAAGGTTATTTATTGCTAGGGTGCCAGAGCATGAAAACTTGAGTACCACATTATAGAGATCAGCGAGCGTTGGCTCCATCGGATCTGGCTCGACCTTACGATCTTTGGGCTGGTTTTGCGCTTCTTCGAGGTATTGGCTTTCTCCTTCTATGCTACGTTGAACTCACAGATCTATTAGACCTCGAGAAGCTCCCCGGCAATGCGCACGCGCTTCGGGGGATCGTTTGGGACCGTCAGCACGTTGTCGCGGATGTGTTGCCGTTCGCGAATCCATTCCGGCACCTTGTACGGCAGAAAAGTTCTCTGCCACAAAGACGAGACGACCGCGCTTGAGATACAATATCGAGCACCACTGCGCGTCCGATCGTTGTCGCGTCGTCTTTGAAAATGACATGGTGCTGAAGATACCATGCTCTTTTGGACTGAAATACCGTTCCTGGTAAGGTACATGTTGATGCTGCGACGCACGGCGCACTTGAACGGCGAGAACACATCGGTGTCCAGCGGATGGACAAGTTGCGTGGCGTTGGCTGGCAACAGAAAAAGCAGAACCTACAGAAGTTTAGCCTTGCGGGCGTAGAATAGATTGTACCCCGAGCGACGACGCCAAGACTATAGCATGCTCCGAAACGTGGCTGGAGCAACCGTTTATCACAAGAAGATGATCGGCCGTTCGACTTCATCCGGGACGCTCTGATGATTGCGCGCTCGAGGAAGGTGCCCTTGGACCTCTTGCACTTCATGAAGAAGATTGGGAAATGAGCGCATGGATGCTCGAGAGCCATTCCTTTGTGCTCCTGCTGCACCAGCTCTCTGCCAGCCTGCATCCCTCTCCCGCATTTTGGCGCGAAAGATTCTGGCCCTCGACGCGCCATTTACGTCTACCTCTTACAATTGATCGTATCGAATGTACAAAGGTATAAGCTAGGCACAGTATATTTTGCTTCTTCCTGATTGGTCAATCCAAAAAACCATTATTTGGCTCAGAACCATTATTTGGCGCTTTACGTTATCGGCCGTCGACTTGCCACAACACACGACGACCTACCCATGCATGCTGACACTGAGGTAGATTTAGCTCTCGGCAGCTCTAGGACGAACGAGCTTTCATGATGGGGCATGGAAGGACGTTTACTGGCGCCATCAACCTGAGCGATCCACTGGCGCGAGCGAGCTCCTGAATACCATTATTGTCGAATACACGCCCTGACAAAATTATTCTGATATGCGGCAAGCGGTGCGCTGTGCAGTTTCATCCTCAGCCTGAACCCACACCGCAAACATATATACACGCGCCAGGTGCTGACCAATCAATCGCCCACGTTATCGAGGTTATGGGCAGGGCCCACCGTATTTTTGCGAAACGCAAAATACCCTCTCTACGAAGGCTGTGGACGGCATTCGCAGACTTGCAGTCGTGCGAGACTGGGCGTGAGATCAAGCGAAGCGAGAAGGTCAGCGCTCCAGAATTCGCGGGGACGGAAATCCTCCCATCTTTTCGCACCCGTCGACGGAATAGGACGCTAGCGTGCCCAGCGTCCTCTGGCCTTGTGCACTGAGAGGAACCAGCGCAGTGCACGCCGAGAGACGTGTAGCAGCTGTAGATGCAATCATTGCATCTACAGCTGCCGGCGCCATTGCAATGCCATGGCGCCGGCCACAGGGCAGTCAATGGCTCGACGTTCGCTGTCTCCTCTGGCGCATCTGCGGCTGCAGCGTCATGGTTATTCTAATAGAGCAAGTGGCTTGTAGCGTGCGCCACGCTTTCCTCACTGCGTATCCCTACCCCTACAAAGACCTAGCCCTAGGCTGCATAGCCATGGCTCGGGCTACGATCGGCGCCATCGGATCTTTGTCCATGTGCGTGGTTTCTAATTAATGAGTCTGCCTCCACGAGTCTGCCTCCAAGACGTCGTGTCAACTGCACTTGTTCGAGACGGTCTTTTCGACCGTTCACGCATGGGTGCGTCATGACCAGCGTATGACGCAGTGTGTACCCGGACGATTGTCTGCGCTATTGTGCGATATGCCGTCGCACGTCGGCACCAATGCGATGGACCGTGTCCGTTGCTTTGCCAGCGACGGCCGTGCGTCAGTGTTGCGACATTAGGATTGCAAGACGTTGGTCGACGATCACCCGTCGCTTTGCTGCATTACCAAGGTGCCCATTGCATGGACACGCAGCGGGGCGTGCGCTTTTCTGTGGCCGTTGGAGCTAGATCGCAACGGCTTCTTCAAGTAGCCCACCTTGGACACCGCTCTTGGCCACGTCGACGAGGAGCGCGCTGACACTAGACGCGTCACCGTGAGCATGGCACCATCCGCGCTTGCGTGTCGTACCGGGTGGCGGTCCACGTCGACCAGAAGGTTTCCACGCGCGGCAGCACGGACGGGTGCAGCACGAGGGCAAAGATGGCATCGTTGCCGCCGGCTACAACCAGCCGATGCATCAACCATATCCCACGCAATCTCGAGTCTCTACCACCGGGCACGCCGCCAAAGAGCACACCGGGCACGCGCATGGTCGCGTCAATCAGCGCGGTTTGCTCCTCGGGCTCGATCGCGACGCCTGCCGCCGACCCCATCGTCCTACCATTCAAATAAGATACGCGGGTCGTCGGGATCCAAGGCGACGCACCGCAAGAGGTGGCGAATCTCCTCGAATGTCGCGCGCATTGCGAGCAAGGCGGCACCGAGCACCGCGTTTAGGTGCACCCACTAGTCAATTCATGGCGCCATCCTATGTGGGGAAGTGCGGCGTACCGAGGTCGACGGCGCTTCGGCGAGGCGCGCCCAAACATCGTCGGCCACCGCCGGGAGGGCTTCAAATTGGGCGACGATCTGCATGTTCTTGGCGTTGAGCGTTTCCCAGAGCGCGTGCGAGCCTGCCGGGTCGGCTTTCTTCCACGCCAAGACCTACGCGGAGCATACAACATCTGCGTCACTACATTCGAGAACGTGTACCTGGCGGACCATCGAGACCGTGGCCGACCCGGCGTTGACGTCGCCCATGATCATGTGCATGTTGTGGGGCAGCCCAAACGCTTTCTAGCATCGCGTCGTCTTGGAGCTTCACAAGATAAAAAGATCAAGGTAAGAGCGTACGACGACGTTGTCCCAGCGCGACTGGATGCAGGCGGCGAGGTCGGCCGGTGCGATCGCCGACAGGTTCTTCTGCGCCACAAACGATTGGACGCGTTCGGGCGAAAAGCGGTTGTAGCACTGGTTGCCGTACGCCGCGGCCGAGACGTCAAAGCCACTGCCAATCTAATCGCACATTTTTCAAGCGGCAAGAGGAGCGCGATGGCACGCACCTTGTCTTGCGCGATCGAGTGCGCAATCTGCGCGAGGTGGTGCACGATGTCGACGCCGGGCGTCGCCGCCGCCGACTGCGCCGTCGGAAGCGTGACTGCACCAAAAAAGCGCAAGACGGCACCGACGAGCGACGTGATAAGCGCCGCCGAGCTGCCCATGCCCGTCTTGGCAATGACCGGAGTCCCTGGACAATGCCATCATGAGCGCAGGCGCCAGAAAATTGGGATGAACCAGAGGCGTCCAGTGGGCACGGAAGAAAGGCCGGGAGCTTGGCAAGGTGCTCGCGCGTCACGGGCTGGCCGCGCTCGAGTAGCTAATGAAATCGTGTCGACGAGGCGGAGGAAATGCGTGCCTCTACCTGCGCACTTTGCGAGTAAAAGTCATTGTCGGCTTCGAGCGTAATGCGCAGCGAGTGCGTTTTCGCCAGCGACGCCAGCTTGGCGCCGAACGCCGGGCCAAGAAGGCCGTGCAGCGCCTTGGCACACACCTGCAGCGTCTTCTCGACGTACGGGTTGGCCGGACTCTGCGGCCTACACGAGCAAAGACGCGGTCGTGATGCGCTGTGGCGACGAGAGCGACAACGTACGAGAGCTCAAAGGCGTCGGCCGAGAGGACACCGGTCAACACTTGGTGGAACTGCGGGCTGTGCACAGTCACCGCCAGCGCAGGCGACGGCGTCACCGACGCATCGAGCGAGACCGTCGTGTGGAAGCGAGAGCTAGCGGCGAGAACGGCGCCAGCGTACTGCGGCTCCAGCACCAAGTAGCCGCCAGCGATCAAGACCTTTCCGGGCGCCGAGACGCGCGTCATCGTCGTCGTCGTCGTCATTGCAATTCTACGTATCCGGAGGCACCAAAACCGGTCGCGAAAAAGAGGTTTATCCCAAAAACCCAAAAACCCAGTGCAACGAAGTTCAAACCGCCGTCCACGAGTTTTGCCTCGAAAAGAAAGAGGTCGATTCGTCAGTCGCAGTCCAGCTTGCGTGCAAGAAGGAAGCTGTACAGAGAGCGAGAGTGGTGGACGGGGCTTTGACCTTGGGATTTGGCTGCTTCACAGCGCTATCATGGGTATACTGGTAGCCGTTGCGAGCAGCCACTGCGGATATACCAAGACGAACCTTGCCTTGGAGGCACCTCACTGGTTGGCGCCACCGTAGAAGTGGCGATGAGGGTCCACGGTTCTGCACTTGATGTGTGCTCCGTACAGTAGACTTGTGCGTCTTGAAATGGCACTAGAACGAGATGCGCAGGAGTCGAGTGGCAGCCAAAAGTTTCGCGCTGACTCCGTGGCTCTCTTGCATCCTGAGCCAGCAGCTTCAACCAGCAAGCATGCGCCCGGAATATGCTCAGAGTGGTTTTTGCCTCTGCATGCGTTCCAGCTCGGAAACATGCAACTTCTTATAGTGTTGAAGCGGATCTGCCGCCACGGTACCTCGCTGCATATTACGGCGCACGCACGCAATATGGGCATCAGACGTGGGTGTAATTGTGCGGTAGGACGGTGGCGAAACTTGCCCTATTTCCATGCTGCTGCCCACCGCAGAGGCGCTTACAAGTGGCAATATCAGTAGCCACAGTGAGAGGAACCCATGAAGAATACGCGCGGAGTCCAACCGCATTCATGGCACGGAAGCTGATACCAATTCGCATCACGTCAGAACGCAACTCGCCACCAACTACCGAAAGCCAATCACGTTGGGTCAAAGTGAGCTAATATATGTACGATGTGGTGTTTGCATGACCATCCTGGGACTTGTACTCATCAAATCCGGAACGACGTCATGGCCCGTTGGTACCGTAGTCTCATTCATGGCTGTCCTCTTCTGGGGCAAAACCCGCCGCGTCCCAAGTTGCTTGGGATAAACGCTTGGGACAAAAACCGTGTGGGATGATGGACGACACATTTCTGCCATTGGATTGGTGAAAAAGCGGCCAACCAAACAGCGTTTTTCGCGTGCGACGGTCACGGATTGGCTGCATTCTAAAAAGACATTGATTCGCTATAATCCCAGTAGAAACCGCATTTGATTGGCTGTATATTTCCTTCGCGGTTAAATCTGACCTACACAGCAGCGCCAAGCATGATGGCAGGCCGGGCAGGGAAGCGCAAGGCCATGGTCGACGACTCGGACTCGGACGACCCGCGTAACATGGCCCGCGAAGACTCGGGCAGCGAGGAAGAGGCCGCTCCCGTGGCCGCCAAGTCCTCTTCGGAATGGGAGGCCATCGTGAACGCCGAGGTCAACGAGACGCTTCCGGCCGCGCTCCAAATGTGCGTGTCCAATGCAAAGAAGCAGCGTCAAGACCTCCTGAAGCGCGTGCTCGAAGGCGCTAAGGCCACGGAGCACCTCGTCGCGACGGTCAAGGACATTGGCGACGACAACCAGATCGAGGTCCTCAAGGGCGTCACGACCAACTTTGTGCAGCTCCACGGGCGCATTAGCGCCTACGAAAAGAAGCTTGATGGTCTTAGCACGGCGCTCCAGTCGGGACGCGTCCCACCGACGTACCGCGGGACGCTGAACGTGTCTTCGTCGCGCGTCTCGGACGCGCAAGTCATGCAGCACGACTTTTACAAGCGCTTCTGCGGCGCGGCCGGGGTATCAAGCACTTCTGCTGGCAGGCAGTATGCGTTTGTCTTGTAGATTGAAGAGGAAGGCGACGATGACGATGTGGATGTGCTCGTCCAAGAGACCGAGGCGGCCAACACCATCACGTGCCCGATTACGCTGTTGGAGATGGTCGAGCCCATGCGCAAGTTCGTGTTTCAAGGTTGCGAGGTCACACCGTATTGACGTCTCTTCCTAAATAGCAAGCGCTGTGGCCATACGTACTCGAAGGCTGGCATCACGGCCCACCTCAAGCGAAAGAACGCCTGCCCCATTGGCGGTACGCTGCAGTCTGCGTGTGATCCATTAGCGATGCCGGCTCGTAGGCTGTCGCGAAAAGGTTGGTCTCCACGACCTCGAGCGCGATGTCGAAATGGAAGTCCGCATTGCGAGGTACTGCTGTATATCTATGCGTATAAGTGCTCTCAACGCCGAGGCTCTTGATGTAGCAACCGCCGCGCGCG
>NW_012156565.1:9038-15134 GCF_000151545.1 Saprolegnia parasitica CBS 223.65
CAACCTCTGCGTGCGCCACGGCGGCCAAAAGACGTGCCAGTTTGAGGGCTGCTGCATGAACGCGCGCATCCGCGGCTTCTGCTACAAGCACGGCGGCAAGGACAACCGCCGCCGGTGCGCCGTCGACGGCTGCACGCGCAACGCCGCGTACGACCACAAGTGCATCGCCCACGGTGGCGGCCGGCGCTGCACGACGGAAGGCTGCTCGGCGCACGTGCGCAAGCAAGGGCTCTGCGGTCGGCACTACCGCCAAACGATGGGCGACGTCGACGCCAAGACGGTGCTCCTTTCGCCGTGCTCGGCGACATCGTCCGCGTCGTTCCTCGATGCGCTCTTCCAGGACCTCATCGAGGACGAAGCCAAGGAGGCGAGTTCAGTCAAGACCGAGCCCGTCTCGCCGCAGCAATATGCGTGGCCGGCGGTGCTGTGGACGGACGAGTGGCTCAAGGCCGGCGACTGCTGAGAAGAAGAAGCTGTAGCATTAGTACATGGAGTTGCATCACGTCTAGTTTATTTACCCTCAAGCATGTTCATTCCGATTCAACGCTCGTGGACTTACTCTTTTCTTTGCTGCCACATTTCGTCAGCCACCCACGATGACCGGGTGCTGTCTACTCCACGCCCAGCGTCCTTGGTGGGACGCTGATGCAAGTAGCATCGCGCCTTGTGCATCGCTGGCACTGCGTCATCGTACGTCCAACGCGTTCGGATGCCCGAGATGGCTCCGCTGCGCATAAGGCCAGCCAAAGTCGGTCCGCGCGCCGGGATCACCGTCGTCGGACCTAGACATTCGCGCATTCAAGTACTGTCGCACTCCAATACGACGTTTCAATTGGATAGACACACAAGTATCGTCTTGGATAAGGGAATACCGGCTTGCGTGGCTGGGATTGGATACTCTTTCGAAACGGATCTTTTGACACGTGGGACTGCAAAGTGGGATGAGGTCGAGAAACCTCTGGCAATGCATACTTGAGTTCATGGATCTTGGCAGGGCCATGGCCTTTCCTGAAGTAGTTCGCGGTCGACCTTGAAGTTGCGCGCAGGGCGGTGGTTCTTCCTTGGCCCGTGGCATGGAAACTACACGCTGCGAGAAGTGTCTTTCCGATGACGACTTTGAAGCAGGTGGCGCCAGTTGGGTTCGACCTGCGACTTGGCGAGGATTTCGCTGCTAGCACATCGCTTTGGCCTGCGCCTTTCTCGCCTGCATGGGTGTACCTGCATATAAACCAACCGTCCAAAACGCGTACATATCGACTACAGTATACATTGTATGAAGGTTCGCCGACGAGTACTGTAGTGTGTTCGAGTACAGTGCGTTCGACCCGTGGCGCACGACGGAACGTGCGTGCTGACGCGGCCAAGTTACTGCCCTCGCGTGGGTCGAATGATCTGCTTCAGGAATCCATGCTACCGCGCCCTTTCATTGCGCATCCTTTTGCTTTGCAAACCCAACCCGCTCTTCCATGCGCGACACTCATCGCGTCATGGTGGAGCACCAATACATGGCTATTAGGAGCATGGACGCCGGATTCAGCCAGCTTTGGTAAGATGGACGAACCTGACTCTGGCCGTGCATGAAAGTCTTGCAAGCCAATGACATTGCCGGTATCCACGGCAAAATGGATGATACCGTCGCCCCGCACCGTGAGACTGGAGAGGTGACTGCAACTCTTGATTAGCTCGCCCCATCGAGGCAACGTGCCCGCCCGCACACATCCGCCATGACGCTGCGAGTACCCTCCATCGCTTGGCACCTGGTCTATGCATGTACAGTACTACCGGTACATTTAACCATGTCTGAGAGTTTGCCTTCGTCCATGACGACGATAACGTTATGAGGAATATGTTGTGTTTGCTCTTTGCCGCCGAGTCGAGACTGAGTCCCAGAGGCTTCACGACGCGTCATCTCATGTATTAGCGGACGGCATATCATATCGATCGAAATCACGCATAGTACCGTACGTCAACTCGATGCATCTGCATGCAGCGGCGATGCTTTCCCGCAGCAGCTCGTTATTAAAAGGATTTTGGAACGCATGACGTCGTCTAATGGAACATGTGTACTACGTAGTAGCTAATAGCATTTCATTTGCCTTTCATACCTGCATCGAACATGGATGCTGCATCAAAAACGACATCGTGATAGGCACCGCCATTACGCTATGCAGCTGAGAAGCCGCGCAAAAGTGGATCGCTACTAGTACTACAATCCAAACACTTCACACTTTGTTACGAATAGACTCTATCTACATCATTGCGGAAGCCCGTTGATTGGGATACGACTCGTTGTGCATAGTTTTGTTTGCTCATGGCTTTAGTAGACTCTCCCCGAAGCGCGATTGTCTGTGGATCCGCCATCATGGAGGTGGGAAACGTCGTGATGCAGAGCTCTTAACTTCGGGAAGAGAATGCGCAGCAGCAAGCACTGTTAAGGGCTGAGAAGACGCTGATAACAAAGGACCATCGGTGGCCGACTCGAGCTGTACGGCAGGCGCTATTAAGCGAAAGATGAGATCGCTTCGGTTGATCCAGACCCTCTAGGAGCTGGTAGTGATGACTCTACATTCCCACGGGTCCGTGGACGTGCTGCCGCCAGTCCTACGGGCGTGCGACGCATCTCATGAAGTTCAAACAAAAGGTTGTGGCGTTGCAAGTTCAATTCAGCTCGAGAGTGGCTGGAGCAGTTCGCGACAGTGCAGGCGGTGGTCGTGCCTCGAGGTTAGCACAGTGGGGCAGAAGGATGGGTATTCTCACCAGAGATTGGAGCGGTGTGTGGGCATGATGACCCCTATGCCGAGCGCACGTCGGAGGAGCGCGAGAGTATGTATTCTTGCTGTCGATATTGAGCGACTGCTGTAAAGGGGTTGGGATCTTCGGTAGCGTGTGTGACGTAGGTGAGAGGCGAGACGTCGCGGCTTCGTGCTGTATGACAATACATGCAATCTTCGCAAACCGTACAGACAGCCAAAGGCTGTCACCCTCCAGCGGTGGACCCGCGAAGCCCGCTTGGCCGAACGGGCTACGACATGACGTCAATTCCGTTTGGGTAGATCGCGCAGAGGCCGGCCAATTGTTTTATGCGCACAGCTAGTTTTGAATCCGCCATCCGTTCGAGCACGAATCTGAGTGGAGAACCAAACCAGTGTATCAGGGGCCGACCCCTTTAAGAGGTCGAGTGAAGTAGGAGTTGCAAATATGCAATTTGACATGTAGCATGGCCAACATACTTTTTTCCTTTGCAGCATCTTCCCACGACGTCTCGGTCGCGTCTTCTCTCTGGTTGTTACGTCATACATCTACGATGCCTGCCCATTATGACGGTGCTCACATACGCGCTTGCCATTGTGGGCCAACGCGAGAAGATATCGGAATGCGTGCTGAGTACCCTACTGTACGAAAGGCACGACGTTGCTTGGGCGCGTAGAGAATCGAAACCGTACTTGATGCACTAGTGCAATAATCTCGTCTCTAATAAATGTCTTAATTCGACTTCTTCGTTTGCGCTTTGGCGCCCTCGATGGCCGCTTGGGCTTCGCTGACCCAACAGCCCTAAAGACGCCACCGAGTCATCGTCGGAAGTACGCTGCTTGGCGTCAGAGAAGTAGCTTGGCCATGCTACGTTTGAAAAGGGCCGTTTCCAAGCAGTGGAAGAGGTTTTCCGCGCAAGGACGAGCGATCTAGAAGACCAGTTACAAGATCAAGCAAAATCCAAGACCCAGGGGCAAAGCATACGAGCTGAAGCCATTCCCAAATTGGTAGTGGCAGTCAAATAAGTAACCCGCCTCGCCTACCACCGGCATGGCGGACACCACTGGCATGGCGGACACCAACACGGTTGTTGCCCCCAAGTATTAATAGTTCGGTCTTGATTGAGGAATGCACATTTTACGCTTCAACATCCTCTATAACATTGGATAGATGATCGGATCGCGCTTATTGCACGCGTGAATTGTATTGCAATATATATGCATTTTCACTAGTGCCCGCATATAAAGAACACCAGCAGCTCGGAACTCGAGCTCCCTTCTGAAACTCAATTTGGCGTGGTGTGCCTAAAGAATCTTTACCACGCCAAATTGAGTTTCAAAAGGGACACAAACAAAGCGTGGGCTTGTACATCGAGCGCACGAGTCGCAAAGCCCGCGGCTCGTACAAAAATGTATGCGTTGACCAGCTACTTATCCGACGGCGCTCCTCTCACATTACATATCGGATCTATTGATTATTAAGGGTTTGATCGGTTACAGCATTGCTCTTGGCGAGAGACTGCATGCGGACCTCTTTTGCGCGTTTTATCAGGCGAGGTATTAGCCATCGATGACACCATACACTCGACACGACATCGACTCGACGGTCGAGGCGATACCTGTACCCGGACGACCTGGCCGCTACTTGGTGCTAGTACTACTATAGCAAAACACTTATAGTACTCTACTCGAATGTCGGGATCGTTTCTCGAGATACAATGTACATTGTAGCAAGCGACCAAGCCATGCACCAAAAATTATTCATGCCATTCATGTACTGGAACGAACGCTTGCATATAAATGACATCAACAATGCTACGAAATGTTTGCGTTTTTCCAACATAGTTTTTTGTATGCCGAGCCAAGAAGAAGTTGCAGAGGGAGTTTGTTGAGCCCGTCCTTTTAAGGGCATCGATCCCTGTACCTCCAACTCTCTGAAATTGCGCGGCTTTTCCACTAGACCATACCGCTGGTCTAATTCCCGACGTTTCCTGTGGGTATCAATCAATGTTACACAGTGACAGACGTAAAAACCACCACAAACTGGCTCCGTGGCGTGGCGGTTTCTCGATCGACCTCGCGACCTTGGATACGCGTCTTCCACTGCACATGGTACATCGTCTTCCCATCTTTACTGTCCTCGTCTTACCCGCCCTGAAAAATGAGCTACTCATACACTAGTTTACAGCTCAAGCATACGACCAGTGCTAGACGCCTCGCAATCGCGTATGCAAGCATCCTGAACGTCAGGACGAGCATTGGCGTCGGCTCTTCCTACATTCAACACACAAATCGACGACTTTGGCAGTCGCCGCTAGCTCAAACGTGCCGTGCGAATGTCGAGTTTGGAGGATCTCCGACGCCTCCTTCGTTGCGTTCTGCATCGGCTGGACGACCACCGCGTTCTTGAGCGTCGCGTTCGGCTCGTCCATGAGAAGATGCACAGCGTACTGGCAAGTATACGGCGCCGCAGGGCAGCTTGGCCATCCCGCGCATCGTACCAGCGCGCCGTGTACGTCGACTGGCGCTACAACGGCAACGATTCGCGACAGCCATGCTCGTGCTTGATGTCAGCAGGAGACCCTGCCAACACTCGAGTGCTACGAATCATCACGGCTTGAATCGCACTTGCCGAGCCGCATTGATCTGCCTCGACAGCAACAGCAGCCAAAGAGATGGGCTTAGCGGCGGCTGGTACGTCTCGGGCAAGTTCTCGTTGTTCATGGCCGTTCACCGCTTTCGAATCAGCGCCGCTGACGGCTCGTTCTTGGGCCTACCGTGTTCGTGGAGGTGTCGCACCTTGCTAGACACGAGCGAGCGCCTCGTCCTGGGGCGTGGTGTCGTTGGTGCAACCACGGCCGACCGATCAGCAGCCAACGTCTCGAGCGTTGGGTGACGGGTGATCACGCTCGCGTCCTCGCCCTCGCCCTCGGGCCTCGTTGTGCAGAAAAGCTTGTCGTCGAGGTGCGCGAAGTACGGCTGCTTCGTCAGCGCCTTGGCAGGCCACGGCCATCGGCCTCAAGAGCGTGGGCGCCGGCCCTGGAGCATGCTTCGACAGAACCCATGACCGAGGGACCGTTGCGCCATGGACATGCGCTGCAAGGACCGGATCATCTCGGCGCTGGGCGAAGCGAGTCCACCCTGTGTCTCCACCGCCACATGCAGACACTTTCGTTCTTGATGCTACCGAAACAAAATGTCAAGTACTACTCCTTTTACGAGGCATTTGGAACCCAGCCGCAGCATGGACGAGGCCATCTTATCGTGCGTCGTAAATCGTTGGAGACAAAACTACACTGTTCTACAACAGACGCTCTGTTGTGCAAAACTTGCATCAGCGCCTCGG
>NW_012156565.1:23509-25563 GCF_000151545.1 Saprolegnia parasitica CBS 223.65
GAGCCGCTCGTCGTCGTGAAAAAGGCCGGAAATTCGCTGGTGCCATAGCCCACGACTGGCACCGCCTAGAAACTCAACGTGCTCGCCATGCGTGGATAGCAGACGTCGTACGTTTGTCTCGAGAAATTCAAGGGTCTTGGGGATGTCGAGGATCGACTTGACACCGGCGCAAATGACAGCGACAGGCGTCCGGGACAGCTCCATCAAGTCGGTCGAGATGTCTACCACAGTGCGTGAGCACCAGTACAGTACAAATGAGCATCGTCGCACCAAGGGTGTCTTCGCAGAAGCGGTGGACGCCGCCAATCCCGCCCGTCACAAACACGTCGATGCCGGCCGCATGCGCAATGCGCCTACGCAAAACAAGGTTGCTTGCGACGAACCAAGGAAGAGGATGCGTACATGGTACTCGAGACGGTCGTCGCGCCCGTGCCGTTGGAGGCGACGACAGACGCAATGTCGCGCGTCGAGCACTTGGTGGCCTTGGCGCCGAGCGACGCCAGCGTGTGCAGCTGGCTCTCGGCGAGGCCGACGCAGATCTCGCCCTCGAGGATCGCGATCGTCGCGGGACACGCGCCGTGCTCGCGCACGATGGCCTCGACCTTGGTTGCCATCTCAAAGTTCTGCGGGAACGGCATGCCATGACTAATGATCGTCGACTCGAGCGCGACGATGGGCTTGCCGTCACGGAGCGCAGCTTCGACTTCGGGGCTCATCTTGAGCTGGTGCATGGCGCGCGTGCTGTGGCGGGCGAGCGGCGCATGGAGGCGGCGCCGGGTCAGAGAGCGAAGCATGGGCGTCGGACGAGTGCTTTTCAAATGCGTCAAGATCACCGCACGACCCTTTTAGAGGGCCCCCTACCCAAGTTCAAGGTCCGGGCGCCGCTGATTGGCCAACGCAGGCGCTCCAACCTTGCTGCTGCCACGAATCTGGAGCACGCAAGCGCCGCTATTAATAGAGGAGTATACGTGCCGCCGTGAGCCTGCTGCCTCCTGGATGTAGCCATGCTTGGAACCAGGATGTCCCTTAATCGACGTCGCAACGTCTACAGCTGCGAGTCTTTCCCTCGCCCCACACTCGCAGTGTCCATGCTTGAGCCATCTCGATGGTGTCGGCTCCGTTGTCCACCCTTCGTTGCCGTCTGTTCCGGTCGTGCGTTGCCATGTAGCCACGGATTTTGTCTAACACGTACTTTGTTGCATCAATCTACAAGGCCTGAAAGTCGGCCGAGAACTGGCCGATCTTTTGCGCGACGGCGTAGTGGAGGCCAGACGTCTTGCTCGTGACGGCGGCGTGGACAGCCTGAGCCTCGATGGCGTCCGATGGCTTCTTGTCGTAAGAGCACTGGATCTCGTAGTCGCCGTCGTTGCCAATGTCGTGGCACTTGAGCTTCCCCTTGGCGTTAAGCCCGACTGCCTCCCACTCGAGCGTAAACTCAAAGTCAAAGAGAAACCTGAACGCTTTGAGTGCGCGGTAGAATACCATAGAAAGACGTACCGCTTCTTGCCGCGGATGACGCACACGGAGGCGTCGCCCTTGAGGTCCTTTATGGGCTTGGTTCGGATCGTCGTGCTCGAGTGCAAGACTTCGACGCTCGCGAGGAGCTCTTCGAGGCGACCCTATATAGCGAGTTCGACACGGAAGCGGAGTGCAGACGCAATTGTACCTTGGCCCACTTGGTGAAGTCGCGCTGCTCAAAGGTGCCGGCCGTGTTCCACGCCGACCCATCGTGCGCCGGTGCCACCACTTCGACCTCTTCGATTTTCTTTGGCGCAATGTCGCCAATGAGCGCCTTCTCGTGCTCCGACTGCTCGCGATGGAAGTACGGGAGCCCGTTCTTGTAGCCCTTGGCGTTTTCGATTGATTCGTCTTCGACAACAACTTCAGTCTTGGCCGGCTTGGCCTTGGCTGCAGATGTCGTCGTCGTCACCGCCTTGGTCGTCGATGCGGCAGCAGTGGTCGTCGACGATGCCGCCTTAGGCTTGGACGGAGTCGGCTTCTTGGGCTCCTCGGGCTTTTGCAAATGCGCTTGTGGTAGGACCAGTCGCTCGTTT
>NW_012156565.1:26858-54295 GCF_000151545.1 Saprolegnia parasitica CBS 223.65
TTGGAGGACTTGCTGGCCATGCTGCTCAATGCTCGGTGGAGGCCAAATCAAAAAGTCCATCGCGATGCTGCATGAAAGGCCGTATCCGGATAAGCCAGTATTTATATCCAAAACGGGTCACGCGACCTGCTACATTGTTCCAGTGACATTAAAAACCGCTCCATCGGGTGGCATGCTGGCCGTGCGTATCCGGAAACCTCTCTCTTTGAATAATTGCACTTTCCTGTGACCGACGGCAGCGCGGGCGCGTGACATGCGTTTTCAGAGTCGACGCTGTCGCCTTCAACGAGGCACGGCGCTGGCATTAGATACTTGGAGGCCGGAGCGTATATTCCGCGGGAGAAAGGGATGGCTACTAGCTTCAACGAGCATCTCGGCCACGACAAGGGCGATCTCGGGTCGCTTTGACAAAGAGCCCATACCGGTGCGTAAACAGAAAGTAGGATGCGCAATCGGCCTCGCATTATTGGTCGTGACGCCGTGGCTTTGCACTGCGCCACGTGAGGCCGTGGGTGCGACGCTACGTACGGATTCCCTTGTTTCGTCCATTCACGACCAAGCAAGTGATCGCGGACGGTTATCAATGCAAGTAATTGGCGGTGTTACTTCAAGTGCTACTGGATAGTGCAATTATTATCCGACGGCGGGCCGAGACCCATTCCGGAGCCGCTCCAGCCATTGGATTTCAACCGCACCCGTTGATGATCTACTTGGCATGGATCACAATTGGATCACGCAAAATGAACGCGATGTTGCGCCGCGATGCTTCTTGAACGATTATTGTTCCCACGAGAGAGACGTCTTTGTCGACCACAGGATTCCGAGCGCCACTGCTGGTCCAGCGACCGAATATACAATCTTCTGAACATAGGGACAGGGGCTGGTTGGTGCTTGCAAGGGTATATCCTTGGTGCTCGCAAGTGATTTACTCTTGAACGATCTATCTTGTGGTGCTGTACGCGTCACGAGTGGTTTATAGATATGTGTTTCACCAAGGAAATGCTACTGTTCTTGAAAGGAACCGAGAGCTGCTTCAGCTTGCGCCAGCACGCACTGCAAATTTCGGTGTGTATACACTGCACAAATGCCTATATACTAGTACACATTAGCTTGCTCAAGTTTAAAGAAAGCTATGCAGCTGAGCGATTGGACGCAGATTTCGTTTTCGAAACTTTAGATAATCAGTTTGTTCAGTGGAGAATGCAACACCGGCTCGGCATGGAGTGCGCGCAAGTTTGGCGCTGGTTCACACCGAATCCAGATGATTGGCATCGGGGTCGCAGCCTGATGAGGTGGTTTCACGAGGACCTTTGATTTCCTGATTTGGCGCCAACGGCCGTGCTCGACGACGAACCTATTTATAGAAGCCAAGGCACTGCCACGCAATCATGTCCCTCCCAATTTTATCGAGCATCGCTAGCCAGACATCTCCACCGCGTCCGTTGGTAGTACCGCAACGAAAGATATGAATGGCCTTGATCATGAGCCTTGATGCTGTGCCAGTGATTCTTGTGTCTCTAATTCGGAGCCGTAGCCTCGAAGCGTTTGGACTCAACATAAAGCTCGCCATCCAAGTCTCTCGACCGCGTCGTTAATACGTCTTTGGCCCACAAGCAGGCGAACTTCGATACCTCAGACGTAAGTGGAATCGATGTTACACGGCGCGTTCCCAAACTAGTACACTGGTGCTCCGTGACGCGATGCCTCTCAAGAGTCTTCAAATCGTAGGAATGTAATACAGGGAACAAGCGCGATAAGGTGGATCAGCATATTCAGGTGAAAAATAGGTTGACTTATGATAAATAGACGTTCGCTGACGGACACTGGTTAGCTCGACGACGTGCTCACACCGCTCTGGATCGAGCCGCAGTTGGAGATGCTCGAGCCAGACAAGTTGACGCCCCGAACACTGTCGTCACTGTCGTCGTTGTTGATGTCCTTCTTTGTACTCTTGTCGGAGGCACTCGCACGCGCGCGGTCGATTTTGGCTTGGACCAGAGGGGCGTTGCTCATGTACTGGCGGTAAGGATGGAATGTGTTCATGATGATGTAGTGTGCTTGGCCGAGCCAATTGGAGAATGAACGAGAAAAGCGGCTACACCGGAAGCGACGGCTGACCCAGTCCCACATATCCATATCTATTCCCCCGCAGACGAGCTTATTTGTGGCAGTAATCGCTGTCAACTTAACTTTACGACGCTAAAATATTTCACACTGTGTGCAGGCGACGCGAAATTCAGTGGCCGTGTGACTGAGACCGTGTCTGGTCGTGGCCATCATCAATCTCGCATCGTCTGGTATGTTCTTTATTTTGGTGTCCTTGCGTCCACAAGTGACGGGACAGGTATGCGTCACCCATTGAAATAATTTAAATCGCACGAAGCACAACGCACGTCTGCGTTCCGTTGCATGGGTTGCAGCAATCACTGCAACTGCGAGCTCAGCTAGCAGCGACACTCGCACATCCGAACCTCGGCTCTTTGCTTCGTGCACGGATTATACCCCAATCTCATCCGCCGCAATCGAGTCGATGGTCCCACATGTGATGTAAATAATTTAAAATTGCACCGATGCAGGTCCAAATCTTGCCATGGTGGTATTTAAAAAGTACCGGTATACTAGCTATGGAGAAATAGACTGCAATGCCATTATGTGTGTCCTACCATGGCTGGGTCAAAGCGCCCTGGCAACGGGGCTAGTACATTCGCCTGAAAAATATTTAAAAATGTAGCACGGATATTCGTTGTTGATCGGCAAATGGGACGCATTTACATGCAATAGGCACGTCGCTTGCGTGCGCCGCTCCGTGTTTTTACCTTCAGTTGAGCAATCACGCGGATCTGACTCCACTCCACTGTCAGGGTCTCTGTCGCGCGTCATTTTCTTGCAGCATGCCACGTGGGGCAGGTGGATCGAATCCACAGATTCCAGAGACCGTTCCTTAAGAAGGTCAACAACGCCCGCATCAAAAGTCGAACGCTGCGATAGACACACAATATCAGTTTGGCGTATTAATATAAATAGAATTAGGTCCGAGCGAGCATTAAAATCACTTGGACGCGGTGCACGCGACGCTATCGCCAGAGACGCGGTTGGAAATATTCGAGCCCGAGAAGTTGGCGTCGCGCGGCCCGTCGTCGCCTGCGGCTTTCTTTCCGTCCTTCGAGTCTTCGTTCTTGCTGAGTGAGCGCGCAATACGGGCCTGCGCCATCGTCGCGTCACTCATGAAGCGGTGGTGTGGATGGAACGTGTTCATGGTCGTTCTGGGCCGCGAGTGGCAAATTCGAAAATGAAGAGCCTTCTTTAAAGAAGACGAGCGATCCCACTAAATGTATCCGCAATCTCAGTTTCACGCGCGTACGTGCGATGGGAGTAATTGACGCCACATCGCTGCGCAAGAAAGCTCAGAGAAATTCACCTTCGTGTCCATTCTACACTCGTGGAGCGCTCACTCGTGGTACCTGGTACATCCGAGAAGAGAGGACGGACCATACGCAGTGGAAAGGCCGTCAACTCGCAGAGCTTCAAGTCCACCCACCATCATCTCTGTCTCGCAAGGTCAGGCCATCTGAGCCATACGAGCCACGGCGCACGTCAGCCTGTGAATGAGTCCCAAAAGGATGTGCTGAACCACTGGTGGCGGGCTTCCTACAATACACTGGTTGTAAGCACTCGAAGGAGAATGGAGGAAACCATCGCGAAATGCAAGTGTATATAGAGCGGCAGCTACCACAGTCGAGAGGAGCAACAAACAGGGATGTGCAACCGCGCTTCAACGCTGGATCATGCTGCTTTGAGTCGTGTACCGGTAGGACGGAACTGAGCGTGTATCAAAGCAACGATGACGTGGCAAGCTTGTAAATATTAATTGTAAATATTGCGAGAGCGGGTTCGACATATCATTTGGACATGAAACTGTCGGTCGAGTCGCGGTTCGAGAGGCTGGAGGCCGAGTGATTGTTCACGACACGACCGAGATCGTCGTCGCAGTCGCCTTGGTCGCTACTAGCGCCGTCGCGCTTGGATGCGCGCTTCTCGCTGACCTTGCTGCGACCGCGCTCAATCTTGGCTTGGTTGATGGCGGCGTCGCTCATAAAGCGGTGGTACGGGTGAAATGTGTTCATGGTGGCAAATTAAAAAGTGAGGTGCGTAATCCAAGGGCGTTGGTAGAGGGCGCACACATTTGCCGTTCGTTTCTTCAACCCGAAATTTCACATGCAATCTGCACCGATAGCTCGGGTCACCAGTCATGTCCAGCACCGTTTGACACGACGGACCAATCACAAGCTGGTATTACAATGCTGTGAGCCAGGATTGGCGCCACGTCGCACGTGCCTGACACAAACTGGTCACTTTCCAGAAGCAGCGCGCATAGGCTGAAAGGCCAGACACGCGGGAAATGTAATTTCCACGGCGAAAATTTTGCACGCGGCTCTGTCAAGCAGCGGAAGCCTTGGGCGGCGCCGAAGCCTGCAGGATATAGGCTGCATACTATATATTGGAAGGGAGATGTCGCTGGTCAGCTGCGCGCCGCCGGACGGATGTGGCATCCTATGTGAAGCCTCCTCGCACGCGAGGAGCCGCTCAGGTTGAAGTTGCCTGTCGAGTCTCAGAGCGTAAAAACCCGCGAGCGTGTGTTAGCGCTTATGAAACGCATCGAACTCGACGACCTTGGCGCGGGCAGCGACCAAGCTGGCTTCAATTGTGCCGAGCTGATCCCGAAAAGCCGAGTACACTTTGCCCGAGACATTGGCTTGTTGGAGCGCAACGAGCTCCGATGTCACGGCCTCGAGATTTCTCTTCTCGACGACTTCGGCGTCCGCGACAGTCGCTGCGATCGTCGGGTCGTCGCGCGTCGGCAGGTGGAACCGGCGCTTGCACCCGGTGCTGCCAAAGGCGCCCTGTGACAACGTACAGCGAGATTACTACCGGAAGAGGATCGATACCTCGATCGTTTGGTCGCAGCAGAGCCAGCGCTTGGCACGATGTAGCATGCAGTTGCTCTGGATCGGACCGCCCTTGCGCGTGCCGCACGACTTGACGCAAGCGACCTCGTACGTGCCCGGGTGGTATACGCACGCAAACCGATTGTTCTGCGCGTCCGAATACCTTCGATCTGCATGTTGCATCCAAGATCGCGCGCCAACGGAACGAACCGTGTTTTACAGAGCCGGCACGTGATCCAGCGGTGCTGGAACTTGCGTAGCGTCGTCGTGGTCTCACGCGGCAACACTTTTGTGTCTGGCGCTGGCACCTAGTTGTCCGAACGTATACCGGACGAGCAGCGTTGGGCGAAGGCGCACCTCGGTGGCTTCGGTGACTTCGAGCTTCCGGAGTTGCCCTTCTTGGCGAAGAAGCGCGTAGCGTAGATCATAGGAGTTGCGCACAACAAGCGCATGCGTCCACACCTTGACCCAGCCTACGTGGTGCTATAGAGACGAGAGAAGCGTTTGATACACCACCTTGGAACGCGCGCTGCAGTGCGCGCTGGCGCTCCTTGCGGAAGAAGCGCCGACCGAGCTCCGACCGCCTATTCATTGCCATCTAGCGTGTGCCACAGCTTAAGAGACGATACAAGAGGCGGAGCCGGGCGCTGCGGTTGTGTTTGCGCCACAGCGCGGCGACCTGCGCCGATTTTGTCGCGCTTTCCGTGTCGAGGCGCTCAATCTCGTCTGTGAGGCGAAAGAGATTGCGCTCGGCCGAGACAGCCATCGTGCGGTAGAGGACAAGATCCACGAGCAGCTCAAAATACCGCCTGCAGCCGCTTGCACATCAAATATCAATCTATCGAGCACGTACGTGTAGAGCTGGCCGGCGAGGTACTCGGTGCGGAAGCGCTGAACGCGCTTGTGGAGAACGGCCGAGTCCATAAAGGCCGTCTCGCGCACGGTTTTGATCATAAAAATGTTGTCAGCTTTCTCCTTGACGATCGCGCGCTCAAGCGCCGCCTAGACCAATGTGACGCCTTGCAAAAGCTTGGATTGGACCTCGGCGGCAACGCAGCGCGCAATGCACGTTTCTGCAAACGCCTTCTTCTGCAGCGCACCCGCCATGACTTGCTGTGCTAGCTGGAGGCACCGACGCATGTCCGCCTCCATGGCGCCGACTTGAACAAGGTCCATGGACCGGCGTTGCAAGGCATGCAGCGTCTGCGTTGTCTCCATGACGCGGAGCTCGGCAGTCGCAACCTACTTCCCAGATGATATTGCGGTTGACGCAGCGTGTTGTACGCTGTGGAAGGTTTCGGCGGCTGCAATCATGTACTCTTCGTTAAGCTGATGGGCAAACTCGGCTTTCTTCATGGCCGCGAGACGCTGCACCTCGCGGCGCTTCTCCCGGCGTTTGGCCTGCTTGAGCTCGTCGCGTGTTTGGGGCGCGCCCGACGCGACCTCGGTACTGTGCTCGACAAGCGTGTGTGCGTCCACTACAACGTTGGGCGCATCGTCATCGTCGTCATCGTTGTCCGAGTCCTGGAACGCCGCTTGCTCGAGCATAAAATCGAGCTGCTGCTGCTCATAGAGCGCGTCGCGCTCCTCCTTCAAAAATACCTCCCGGAGCTATAACATTTTTGATCGTCAGGCAAACGGTCCATCTCATGGAATGGTATTGATACCGCCAGAGCTAGCTCGTCCTCTTTCTTGATGAGGGCCCACTCGATCGCAAGCCGCTTGATCTCGCGCTTGTTCATTTTGATTTCGAGACGCCGCGCCTCCTTGCTCGACATGTTCTTGTTGGCGTCAGCACCGAGTGCATCAAACTGCGCAAGCATTTTCTGCAGCTCGACTTGGCGAATGTACTCGCGCATCTCGTTCTACAAGCCAACATTTTAAACAATCACGAGAAATCGGAAAGTGGCACCTCGGCGAGCTGCATGGCGCGGGACTCTAGCAGCATCAAGCGCTTCTCTTCGCGGTAAAATCGTCGACAAAAGACCTCTTCGCGGGCCATCTCTTTGCAAAGGGATTCGATGCGCTTGCGCTCGGCCTCGATGGCAGCCGAAAGTGCTTTCCGACGTGCGACTTCGGCCTGCACGCAACGCAATCGCTGAATCTGGCGCGCCCACGACCGCTGCATAACTTGCAGTTGGAGCGTATGCCCCTGCATTTGTCGGAGGAGCGCGCGATATATATGCACTTGTAGGTGCGGATGCGGAACGGAAAAGACCACGTTGGATGTGATCTCGAGCTCGCGCGTGCTTGCTTCGCCTTCGGCGATCGTCTCAGCCGCGATTTCCGCGAGCAGATCGGCAAGAAACCCATAGAGGTACTCGGTTTGCACCTAGGACGTTTTTTCACATCGCAAGGTGACGATCTATGTCAAACCTGTGCTCGCAAGTCGCGTTCTCGCTCCGCGTCAAACTGTGCCGCGAGGGTTGCTCGCGACCGCAAGAGCGCTTGCTCGACCTTGTCCATGTATATTCGTTTCTGGCAGGCTCGCGTGAGGCGCGCATGATCAAACTTGGACTGCTTGATCGGCTTGCTCGGCGGGGCTAAGTTGCCGTCGGGCATTGCAATAGCAACAACCGGCTTTGCACCAGCCAGCGCGGGCTTGGAGCGCGCAAAGATGGGCTTGCGAGGCGGCTTGCGTATCGGCTGCCAAACGGATTTGACAATTTTGATCTTGCTCGTGTGCGCTTTCGTCGCCTCGGCCGAGGCGGCCGCAGCCATTTCAACCTTCGCGGCTTTTGTTTGGAGTTGGAACTGTACACGAAGCTCGCACTGCGAGAGCGCTTCGTCCATGCGGGCGTTCTGTGCCACACTGAGCATCGCCCACGCCACAATCGTTTGGCACTGCGCTTCCTCCTCGCGCATGAGGGCGAGCTCCATCGCGTTCCACGCCCGCTCTGCGACTACAAACGCACGCATCTCGGCCTCGGCTGTCGCCATATGAAGAGCCTCGGCTTGTTGCTTGGCCTTGTCCGCATGCACAAAAAGTTCAAGGGGCTGAAAGACCGTGGCTTTCCACGCCTCGAGCTTGACAGCCACAACGGCGTCCGCATCGCGGTAGTAGAGCACGTGGCCGACCCCATAGATCGTGTGCACCTAAGAAAATGACGACATATCGTTTGAGGCAGAAAGCAAGTACCTTGGTGCCTTTTTGGCGGTAAAAGAGGGCAAGGAGACGGTCGGCGAGCGTTCGCCGAAATATGACAGCAGCATCGCGTGCTTCTTTCGCATCACGGACCGCGTCGCGGACACGCCCACGCTCGTCCTGGGCTTGCAGAAAAAGTCGGCGCATCGTCGCACTGGTACGGTCGAGTGCGAGTGCATGCAGCATAGCAAACTTAGCGTCCTCTTCGACGCCTTGGCGTGCTTGGATGGCGAGCTACGATGTCGTAATGTAACGATGCAAGAATTCCATGGCAACGAGCGACCTGCTTTTCAATCAAACACGCTTTGAGGTCTTCGGTCGACGCGGCGTACTGTGCGATGGCATCCCGTCGGCGCCGTAAGAGCTCTCGCGCGGCCTCTTGCTCAATTTGAACAATCGCGATCGTCCCATCCGTCCTTTCGCGGTCCATGTGAAGTGACGTGATCATTTCCAACTACCGAATGACGCGTATAGTGAGAACCGGAGCACTGAGAGATATACCTCGAGCAACCGCGCTTCGTACAAGTCGCTCCGAAGCTTCAAAATCAATCCAAGACGATACCGAAACTGGTTGATTCGCGCGTAAAAGCTGATTTCATCGCGGTATGACGCAGCGTGGCGGTCCTCGCGGTTGCGTGTCGCAACGAGCGCGGCGTTCTCGCGGTCAATCCCATGCCGAAAGTTGAGCTCCGTTATCGCTAATAAGCGATTATTCATTTCGACATGTAATCCATTGGCGAGAACTACCTTTGCTGTGCACGGTGTCATACCCGCGCGTCTCCAACACTTCCATTTCTCGGCGTTCCTTCTCGAGTCGCAAGCGCTCGGCCTCGACGCGCGCGAGCTGTGCCGCCGATGTAAACCGAAAGCTCGCTTCGTTTTCACGATGCCGCTCGACATCTCGGTCCAGCGCTGGGTCGGGTCCGCGGGCGCCGTCGCTGCCTTCGTTCTCCAAGTGCGCAACTTCTCGGCCACAGTCTTTGCAGCGTATTCCTTGGCCGTAGAGACTACCCCATGATTTCACGTGCCTATGAACAAGAAAGTTGAGCTAGAGCATGGAGCATGAGTCGGTTACGCGTGAGTACAGGCCGGGCCGGGCGCGACGGCTTTCTCAAAGTTGGGGATGCGCAAAATGACAGGGTAATGACCATTGTTGCTGCTCGACACTTCGGTCTTTGACAATGCAACCTCAGGCACCTCGTTGGCGATGATCTCGCGCTTGGCCGCCATGGACTGGTCGTACTTGATCTTGCGCGCGCGTCGCTCGAGCTTGCGTTTCTCGAGTCGCCGCGTGTTTTTCCGAATCCACGTTTTGTGGATGAACTGCATTCGGGACTGTACCGTCTCTTTGACGTAGTTGAGCTGGAGGAGGCGCAACGTCGCATCGAACGACTCGTGGACGTCGACGCGCCGACAAAGGCGGTGGGCCTCTAGCTCGAGAAGAGATTTGACTTGCGGGTCGTAGTGGCATACACGGGTTGCCTCTTGTTGTAGCGCCTTCTCGCGGCGGAGGAGGTCGCGTCCTTTTGCGTCTTCAAATGCCGCGTCCTCTTGATTCATGATGACCAAATACTCCCGCTCGAGTTCCAAAAGCGACTTGGTCGTCTCCATTTGGAGAGCAACTTGGCGTTGCTGGGCCAAGTGCACCTCTTCTTCGACCTCGTGTGCCCGCGACTGTGCAACGACAGCATCCATCTCGTTCACAACGAGAACATATTTGACCTACAGAGATATTCCCATGCGTGAGCTTTCCATAAGACAGGTACCGTCGATAGATCGAGCCACAAGGACGTTGCCGACGCCAAGAGCACCTACGCCAGTGCATCCGAAAGCCGAATCGTGAATAGACTGCGTACTTGGTGCAAAAAGGACAGCTTTGTGCCGCCTTCGCGCCATTCGACGCGCATGTTCATGATAATGCCCCGACACCAGGACTCGTCCAACACAATCTCAAGCGGCGAGCCGAGTAGCTTGCGCGCCGCAGCAGTCGCAGCCTCAATATACTCGCTTTTTCTGTGCCGGTACTCGAGCCTACGTAGAATGGGTGTTGTTGTATACGAGCAGTGCCATGTGTATCTTCTACATGGATGCTTCGAGGCGGATTTCTTGTGGCGAATCGACTGCTTGACTATCTCGCCTGTTGTGTAAGGCACGAGACTGCACGGCTTGCTCGTAGGCCTCTCGTCGCTTGCGAATGTCCTTGTCCATCGATTTGGATACCTAAAATCAAAGTTTTGAGCGATGCATACAGACAAAGCGCCGTGGCGGACCTCGGCTTGGATGCTAGCACGCAACTGCGCTGCGTAGTTTGTGCGAAGAAAGCGCTGGGTGTGGCCATGAAGCACTTTGGAGTCCCAAAGCTCTTCGCGGCTCGCATCGACTGCAATTAGCTCCTCGAGAAGCGCTGCGATCCGGTGGTTGCCTTGGTGGCTCTGGATCCGCAGCATCTTGACGTACTCTGAGAGCACGTGTTTGGTCGAGTACAAGTCGACTTGGGCTGTCACGTCTTCGGTGAAGCGCCCAACCGCCTCAAGGCCGAGCGCATGAGCTGGAGACCTTGGTCCCTTCCAATACTCAATACTGTAGCAGAGTCGCGTGCCCACAAACGCAATCACCAGGTTGTGGCAGTCGTGCAGCTATATCCATAGCATGATGGCACGCTTTGGTCTGCATGCATACCTCGCCGTGGTCGTTCACGACACTGTAGACACCGGCCTGCGTTTGCTCGGCCGTTGTTGTGCCAAAGCTCACCTTGACCTTGTCCTCATGGGTAAAGGAAGCGGGACTTGCCGTTGACAGGATTCGGATCTAGACACAATTTGCAGCGTGCACATGGGCCTTCGCAGAGCACGAACCTTAAAGTGCAGCTGCCAAAGGCTGTGACTCGGCAAAAGGCAGGCGCCGCGCAGGATACCCCGCCGCAGCGGTGCGTCAAGAAGGATGGTGTCGCCAAGCGGCGATAGCGAAACGCCCAACGAGTTGTCTTCGTCGCGCTGCTTCCACCACTCGAGGTCGCCCGTAGAGATCTTTTGCACGCGGTGAAGCGACTGGTGCTTGGCGTGGAACTTCTCGACCGCATTCACAACATCCGCGCGCTGGTTAAGTGATTGCTGCGAGAGGAGTTTGTCCTTGATCGTAGCGAGCCGATGAAGCGCGGCCTCGAGCTCTCCTTCATCCAGCATTTTTTGCTTCGAGATCTATATATCGTACTGTTGCGAGAAAGTTCTCCGGTATTTTGGATTCTACAACCTTCCACGACTCGAGGCCAAGGGCGCGGGCTTCTTCGTAAACTTGGAACGCCGGCTCGGCCGCGGCCTTGATTAGCTCGAACCGCGTTCGGTGGGAAATACGTGCAAGAAGCGCTTGTGGTAGCATCGGCGCCGTATCCGGCAGTTGCCCAATGGACCGACCAATGACCATCGGGAGGTCGTTGGCCACTCCGTCGAAGCCATCAACGGTCGATTGCAGTGCGTCCGAGTGCGCTTCATGCTCACGAATGTCGGCCTGGACTGCCTCCAGATGGTCCCGAAGGCGGCTCAACTGTGTCGTAGCGAGACGCATGCGCGCACGCACGTCCTCAAGCCGCGACTCTAACGACTGCTTGAGCTCCATCCATGCGTGGATTTGACTGCGCTCAAGATCGCCAGGCTCACGGCGTGGCGGGCCTGCGAGCACTTCGAGCAGGTCGTCGTGGTCGGCCTTGATCTGCGACAAAAGTTTGAGCATCTCGGTCTCTTTCTCGGTCATGGTCGCATGGTCTTGACGCGTCACGTCGTAGTCGCGGTCGAGCGCCCACTGCTTTTCCTGGGCCGCGCGCAGCTTAGAAGTAGCGTCCTGGAGGGCAATGCGGACTTCTTCGTGACTCATGTCAAATGGCCCCGCAGTAGGAAACGCGATCGTGTGCTCGTCTACCAGCACCATAGTATGCAGATATCTAAGATGAGCGAATGGTACCAAGCTCGGGCTGGAACCCGCCGTCTTCAAGTGACTCGAAGTCACCAGGGTCCACGGGAATGCCAAACACACCGAGCCCATTCATCGTGACCGACCTTTCCATGTCGAGGCTATCCCATCGATCGGGCTCGCCGTCGGCCAAGGCAATTTCTTCGAGCACATGGTTGACGTTGGCCTGCACACGATGTGAGTCGCCATTCTCGCAGATATGTATACCGCGGCCTCGGCGCGCATCTTGGCGTCGAGCGCTTCCGTAGCAATGGCACTGCTTTTTCGGCTCTGAATCAGCTTGGCGCGCCAATACTGCATGTTCATGGACCGCTTGTGTGCGACCTGCGCTGCGTTTAGCGTCTCAACTTGGCTTTCGTACGCTTCCTTCTCTTGCGACTGGAGGTCTCGCCAGTATTTCCACTTGATCTACGCAGACAAGTTACCATTCCACATCGTCAGAAGCGTCGCGTACTTCGAGCTGCTCGTTCTCGTAAGCTCGATCCCTCTTGTCGGCCGCGGTCTTCATCTCTCGGAGCCGCCGAAGCAGCGGCGCCTTGTGCTCGATGCGTGCATGTCGGTCTTCCTCCTTCTCAGCAATCTCCTTGGCCGCCTTGCGGTACTGCGTATGGCTCTGGAGCTTGAGGCGCTTGTAGCGCATGCTCTCCTCGTCCATCTGGTGAATGAGCGCAACGTGCTCGCGGAGCCAGCGTCGATTGCGAAGGATCGTCGGCTCGTAGCTCGCGAGCGACTCGAAGACCGCAGACGACGACTGCGCGACGCTGCCAGAGACTTTGCTCAAGACCTTCTGGACGTTGGCTGAGATCGGCACGTGCTTGTGCGCAATGATCTTCTTCTTCTTCTCGCGGGCTCTCTCTTCTCGCTCTTCTTCGTCCCATATCTCTATGTGATCGCAGCATGAGGATCCCATTAATCAACCTCCAACGTACGGGTCATCTTCTTCATGCTAAAGTCCTTAAGCGCAAAGCCGCGCTCGATCCAGTCAGCCCGCGCATCTTCCTCGAGGAGGTCTTCCGCACCCATGCTCCCGCTTCGTGTATTGTCTTCTTCGTGGTCAGCTTAGGTCGTGGAGGAAGCGATCCCGACGTCGGCCATCGATCGTTGCCGATGGAGGTATCAACAGTCGCGCGGGGCGCGGATTGGTTGAAATACGGTCAGCTGGGATCCTTGGCAAAGCCATGTGATTGGCGAGAAATCCGAGCATTTTAATCCAACGGGACGCCGATTGGTCCAAATCGCATCCGACCAAGTTGAAGCCTGCACCGACCACGAAGAAGAAGAATCCAGTGCCATGAACGATCACCGGTCGGCGGAGACGGCCATGCCGTTCCGCGAAGGAACGCATGACACATGCCTCTATGGATCCGTCGTTGGGCTTAAGGACGTGGTTCCTCGGATGCGCGAGCCGGTCATGGAGCTTCTCGACGACTCGGATGACGATGGCGGCGAGTACCTCTCGTACCCGTCCAACCTATCGCCTGTGGCATGGACGCTTCACTCGTCGTCGTCGCTCTCCGCATCGGCCTCGACAGGAGCGCCGACGCCACGCGACAAGCTACGGCAGCGGCGCCAGAGCCGGTCCGAGTCGGCGTCGACGACCGCATCCACAACGCCCAACTCGCCGCCTTCCATGTTGACACCTCGCCACAAGCCGACGCCGCCCATGTGTGATGAGTGCGAAGGCTCTTACGGGGACGTCTACTGCCAAGACTGCGACCTCGTGTATTGCGCGTCCTGCAACGACGCGCGCCATCGCAAGGGCAAGCTAGTGATGCACGAGCGCACGCCACTGGCGACGCCGTCCCCACCAAAGGAAACGCCGCGTCCCGTCACCGTGAGCGACTGGGCCGTCGCTCACGTGCTCGAGTGGCTCGTCAAGGTCGATTTGACCATTTATGCGTCCACGTTCGAGGTGCTGGGTGTGAACGGTCCGAGACTTCTTCAGGCGACGCAAGACGATGTCGATGGCTGGGACGCATCCAGCCAGGCGTCACGTGCCCACAAGAAGAAGCTATGGCGCGAAATCCAGAAGCTCCAGCCCTCCGTGCCGGCGCCAATCCGAATTCCGAACCACGAAACCCTCGTGCGACGGTCAAGCGACGTGACGTCGCCTGTCGCCGCATTGCGCGCACGGTACGCTTCTTTCGTAATCGCCGATGGCCCATAACCCCCAACAAAGCGTTCACCAAGGGCAAGCGGAGAAAGGGCGCGTGGCCCGCCGCCAGTCGGCATCCGCGACGACAGCATTTGTCAAGCCAACGCTCGACCTCTCAGCGGGTACTATATTCGATGACGGTATGCTTGGCTCTCTATCTTGTACTGTATAGATGCGTCGCGCTACAAGTCGTCACCTGCAAAGCGGCGTCCCGTACGTGCGACATCCTTTCTACGCAGCATGCATCAAATAAGACATTTGATAGGCGATGGATCTTGGCCTCGATCTGAACAAGGTGGCGCACGAAGAGAAGCACCTCAACGCGTCTTTTGACTTTACGGCCGAAGGGCGACTTCAAACCCATGGCTTTGACATCAACGTACGCGATCTTTCTTCGCACATTTTTCCCAAAACCGTGCTAGACGGAGGGCATTTCGCGAACGCCGTTCCAGCCCGTGACAACGACGCTTCTCGGCACGAAAGACTCACTCGTGATTCTCCATGAGCTCGGTCATGGCGCTAGTGGCAAGGTCTACAAGGCTCTGTACTTGCCCACGTTCAAGCTCGTGGCTGTCAAGGTGCAGTCATTGCGTGTCTGCTGATATCGTCTCAAGCGCTATACAGGTCATTCGTGTCTACGACCAAAAGAAGCGCCACCAAATGCTGCGCGAACTCAAGTCGCTCTACGCCAACTTTGTGTCGCTCCACGAGACGCGCGTCACGGCGGCTTGTGACGACCTTGTCATGTTTTACGACGCGTACACCAACCCGGAAATCGGCAGCGTATCGATCGTGCTCGAGTACATGGACGGTGGATCCCTCGAGGTTCGTATACGTCTTCTGTTGCCTTGCGCATCATGGAGGATGAATGGCTATAGGACGTGATGAAGTCAGGCCGGCCGTGCTCCGAGCCCATGCTGGCCAAAATTGGGACGAGCGTGCTCAGTGGCCTAGCTTTCCTTCACGAGCACCACCAGCTCCACCGCGATATCAAGCTTAGCAACATTCTCGTGAGCCAGCAAGGCGCGGTCAAGATCTCGGACTTTGGCATCTCGACCGAGCTCGAAAACACACTGGCCAAAGCTACGACGTTTACGGGCACGCTCTTGTACGCCTGTGACTACATTTCCTCGAGCAAATGGAATTACGAGTCTAGGTACATGGCACCCGAGCGCATTAGCGGTGGCACGTACTCGTATCCGTCGGACGTCTGGTACAGCGGCGTGCCCCTTGTAGGTCGGGTTTAATTGGATCTAGGTCCTTCGGCTTGGCGTTGATGGCGTGTGCCATCGGACGGCTGCCTGTACCGACCGAAGACGGCTACTGGGGTGTTGTCCATGCCGTCCAAGAGCAGCCGTCGCCGCGGCTGCGCGATTTTGGGGATCACTTTTCACCCGACCTCTGCGACTTTCTCGATCTTGTACGCGCTTTTTCTGCGTGGCTCCACGAGCTTTCACGATGTGAGATCTAGTGCTTGAAGAAGGACCCAATGCACCGACCACCAGCACAAGTGCTTTTGGCGCACCCGTTTTTAAAGCGCCATGCCACTGCCCCAGCGAGCGCTGTCGTTGTACGTCGTTTGGTGATTGTACTTTTTCTAGATGCATCGTGGATCGTAGGCGCCGATGACGACGACGGCTGCGAACGCCGCCGAGCTGCAGAAGATTGCGACCGCGGTTCAAGGTTGGATGGCCACGCACGACCGCAGTCGCCTTGCATCGCTCATGGACGACCCAACGCAACGGTAGCTGGCCCGAAAAATGTTTGTCTCATGACGTTTATCTCATGTAGCATGAAAGCACTGCATGGTCTCGCCAAGCAGCTCCAAGTCGACTACCACGCAGTCGAGTCTTTGTTTTCCTTCTTTTAATGCGTCACAGCTAAGCAGGACATCGCGATCGGTCATTGCATGTTTGCTTGATCAGATGTCGACGGGATTGGCTTCGTCTGGCAGAGGCTCTTGGAAGAACGCAAGGAGCGTCTCAACAGAGGTTGCGCACGTCGCCGCCAGGTTGGCCACGTGTCTACACGATGTTTACATCAGAATACAAACAGCATGTCATCCAGGACGCACTTGAGGCTCCACGACGAGGGCGATACACTGGAGCTCGCAAGGTCGTGCGACTGAAAGTCGAATGCGTCGTCGCGTGTTTTGCTCAGTGATGCTTCGTGGCGCCGAATGGCATGTACGAGCGCGCGAATGTCTTCGGGTCGCATGGGCGTTTGCGGGCTTACGGTCGCCCATACTGCATCGTACGCCGGTGTACGGCTGTAGTCTTTGAGAAATTCGTGGGCGAGCGCCTCCTCAGCCGTGAGACGCGTCGAGGGATCCTTCACCAAGAGTGTGGCAATGAAAGCTTGGCAAGCGGCCGAAAATGTCGTTGGTGCGCCTGGGATCGGCTCGTTGACGATCGCGTCTTCAAGGCCAAAGAATCCATCTTGGTTGTCAAAAGGGTATGCACCGAGAGAAAGCGTAAGGAGGGTGACGCCAATCGACCAGATATCGCTTGGGTACGAGTATTCGTTGCCTTGGATCCGTTCGGGCGACATGTACATCATGGTGCCCTGAAACTCGGACGAGTACGAAGCACTCTTGGATAGCGTCGAAGCAAGGCCAAAGTCGGCGATCTAAGGGCGTAGGAATATATGAGCTACAAAACCACGTGATGGCAGACCTTGAACTCGCCGTTGTGATCGACAAGGATGTTGGCCGGCTTAATATCTCGGTGCAGCATCCTATTGCAGTAGCACAGACAGGTGAGAATATGTGTATTCGGGAAACCTCAAAGCACAGACCGGTGACGGTGCATGTGGGCCAGCGCCTGCGTCGTGCAGTAGGCGATGTGCTGGAGAATCGCCTCTGGCAGCACGATCTTCTTGTCAATAAATGTCTAGGGTACCGTGAACCTTCGCCGCTTGATGGTTCATCGTGTACCTGGAGCGTGCCGCAGTCCATGTATTCCATGGCGATCGAGACACTCGTCTTGTTGGGCGTTGCGAACGCGCCGTAGAACGACACAATCTGTGGGCACGGGTGCGCAATCCCAATATGGAGCTTCCGATGCGAGAGCTTTCCAAGAAACTTAATGGACTTGTGCGTGGCCGCTTGCACGAGCGGCACGAGGTTGTCGTGGAGCGCATGGAGCTCGTGGGCTACCATGTGTTGGTCTTCAACGTGGTGCATTACGACTTCTTTGATCGCGATAAGCTGTAACGATGGAAGATAGCAAGCGAGGTACACGGCACCGCCCGCCCCCTTGCCCAAGCGCTTGAAGCGGCACGTATCGGTCGCAAGATCGGCGGGTCCGTCGCCCTGGACCTCTTTCAAGCTCTCTTCGGGGCTGATTTGCTCTTTGTGGTGCGCCTTGAGTGCGCCTAGCATGCCCGCAACTGGTGCCGGCGGTGGTTCGTCCACGGAAGAGAGCTGCAGCACGAGCTTTGGGCGTCCCATGGGTGATGGCGACGGCGGAGGTACCAAGGTTTCCACAGCGGCCAAGTCCGTCGACCGCGCTTCAGACTCGGCGCCAGCAGGCTCGATCGGGGCTACGGCGCTCAT
This sequence comes from Saprolegnia parasitica CBS 223.65, assembly GCF_000151545.1. Classification (NCBI taxonomy): domain Eukaryota; phylum Oomycota; class Saprolegniomycetes; order Saprolegniales; family Saprolegniaceae; genus Saprolegnia; species Saprolegnia parasitica. The sequence goes on from NW_012156565.1 coordinate 44,624, forward strand.
TTGGTTCGTTGTGAAAGCGATAATGGCGTTTGGCCAGTAGCAGCGGTTACGCATTGTCTAGAATCACGCCTCTCGAATGAGATGGCGAGCCTTCGTTTCTTCCCCTTCAGCATCATGCGAATATGCTAGGGAACAATCTCTGTAAGTGCGGCACTATCAACCCCTTGGCTCCTACGCACGCTTTGTCGCATGCGCACACAAAATAGTAGTACTAGTACTCATGACCAAACGTGCTTAAATAGTTGGAGGCAGTAATTGCGAATTGCGATGCAGTCACGGAGCGAATGACGTACATTGTCACGTTGGTGGGAAGGACATTCCACTCACACCACACATGAGCTCCATGTGTGCAGTTGGACCACGCACAGCCGTACTCGGTCAAATCCGGGTTGAGCCAGCCTCGGAGCGCCCGCCACGCGTCTGACGCTGGCTGCATACACTCGTTGGCTGTCTTATTCCACTGCGCAGAGCCAGCCTCGAACCGGGTCCAAATCGGCCCCAGCGTATGGACGCAGGCGTCCGCTGAGCATTTGACAGTCGGTACGTGGACAATCTGGGGTAGCTCGGTTGCATTCACATAGCTGGAGCAGTTGCTGGCCAGGCTGCCGACGCGTAGAGCGATCTCGCGGATGTAGAACGGAACGTTTTCCATGCCCATAGCATTGCGTAGCCGTGCGAGCTGCGCATGCACTTGGTTTTCTTCGGGCAAAAGGACGTCGTCCTCGTCGTCGATTGGACTCTCCGTTTCGCCGAAGCGCGAGACTTTAGTCGACCGGGGCTCTTTTCGGGAGCTGTTGAACGGGAACACAATCGTGTACGGGTCTGGTGCGTACATGAATCGATCATTGGAGCTAGGCAAAGGCGTGGCGCTTGTGGTGAGTTCGTCGCAGCAAGTGCGGGTGCGGTCGTGGCCGACGGCGCGTGGGGTACCGGTGTCGGCGTAGCGGCCACGGGTAAAACGCGCTTGACAATCGTCGTGACCAGGGCTCGGGCATTCGCATTGTAATTTACAAAACGACCCTAAAATATCTTCGTAAAAATATAAAAGGGTTCGTATCGAGGTGATAGAAATTTTATTTCGGTATCCTGATGGTACCATTCGATAGGCAATCACGAGGTGAAGCCAACATGGTGTGGCACAGCACTCGAATCATTTTCTGGCAGACGCTGTGATATTTTCAAGATTCGGGGGTCCTTACAAAGCCAAAGTATACAAATCTCAAGTACTTTACGAAAATGTTATGGAGCATTAAAATCCATTAAACCTGACGTCTTTTCGCGTTCGCCTGCTCCTTGGCGGCAATCCACTTGCCCATCATGGCGGGTACCTCAAGTTTGGAAGCCTCGGGCCCGTCCCGAGCACAAACCATGAGGTCTTGAAGGTGGCTTGCCGAGAGGGATGTACGGTTGTCCGTCTTCACGAGGTTAGGAGGTGGTCTCTTGTCGTCGCTGTACGTCTTGAACGCGCCGCTCGAGGTGGCAAAGCCGTCGCCGCCGGTGTACAAGTCGACGGTGTCACTCACGAGCTCGGCGATGGCTGCCATCAGTCGGTACGGCAGACGATGCTTGGCGAGGAAGTACGCACACCGGAGCGCGTGTGCGTACCTCTCCGTATACGCGGCTTCCTGGTTGTTGGTGCTCGTCGCCGTCTCCATCTTGCGCTTCTCGGCCCGCTGGCCGTGCTCGTGGGCAAGCCGGAAAGCCGCGGCTTGTGAAACCAGCTTCACGGAATCGGTGTGACCTTCGGCAATGCTGTGGGCCTTGATGGTGCTGTACAGGAAACGCTTCGTTGGACCGCCAACGTAGCCGGATCTTCCAAACATGGTGTTGGCATTGGCGAGTTGGCAAATGGTGCAGAACGCGGCGTCCTTGCTCTTGTCGTACACGAGCCACGAGTAATCGTCCAGCCACTTCTTGAGGAACGGTGCCGCTTTGGCCGGAGCCATTTCGGATTACGAGCGACTCTGGAAAGCAGCGCCTCGTGCATGGTAAGGCAGCTTGCTGGCTCTCGCGCTCTTTCCCATGGGCCTGTGAGAAAAAGTACATGTGCCGTGTGTGCATGGTAAAGCAGCTTGCTGGCTCCCGCGCTCTTTCCCATGGGCCTCTGAGAAAAAGTACATGTGCCGTGTGTGCCTGTCCGGACTCTCAAAAAGTCCATTAAATAGGGTGCAGGAGCCGGGTTCGAAGTCACTTTTACGAAACAGGCCTCCGAAATTTCCGTAAAAGTACAAAAATCCTCACAAAACGACCCTCCAGAATTTCCGTAATTCGCCATGTGTTTACCCAATATTACGATAATATTTACAAATGCCCGAGCCCTGGTCGTGACGGTGAAAACGACCGCGACGATCCCGAGAACACCGAGTATAGCTAGTCCAAGCGGCACGAGGCAGTTGCGGCGGCGTCGTCGGGGCGCTGTCGGTGCTGGGTCACTTGACGCACGCGGCCGAAAGTCTGGCCATTGGTACTCGCGCCAAATCTGCAGCGAACGCACGACACTGGCCGTGGACGAGGACGAGAGCAGGGACGGCGCGGCTGTACGCATCGGCAAATGGCCACCTCGGTGCACGACGGGATGAGGCCACTCCACGTACATATAGATGCTAGATCACTGATGCTATATCACTGGGTCATTGGGCTTCCGTATCTGATGCGTTTGAAAGACATGGACCCGACCACCCAGATCGCCTGTCCGTCGTTGATTAATTTGTCGCGTCTCTGTGACCACCACCTTATCGTAGCAGGGTCCTGCAGCCTGGTCCCGAGCTCTGTTGCGGAGAGCTACGTTCGACAGCAACAAGAATATGGTGCAGTATACTACATGATACGCGCTGAGCTTACGCGCTGGTGCGTTCAGACCCACTTCAAAAACGTTTGCAGTCTGCGTTTCGTGCTGCACTGGATGACTCGTCCGAAGCTCAGCGTTGAGCCGTCTAGCAGCTAGCAACAGCAACTGCTACCATCTGCTTCGCGTACCCAGAGCAAACCAATAGCGAAGATCAACAACTCTTCGCGCGGGTTATTTTGCAACTACCGGTAGTAAAAGTGACGCGGATACGGACCGTGGAGCGACGGGCGGCGTTGTGTCGAGACTGTTGGGTGGCAGTGACCCCCATGGCGCATAGGAACACCAGACAGTGGTGCCCGTAGAGCACGCTTGAGCGATCGTCGTGAAGCCACAGCCAAGCTGGATTGACAGCGGGCTCAATAAATGATGCCATAAACTGAACGCGGGACTTGCACTCGCGTCCGCTGGCGACATGCGACGATCAGTTATCGCCGAGTAGAGGCCTTGGATGTCTTGAAACCAGTACCACATCGGGCCTAAGCTCCGCGTGCACACCGGTGCGGTGCACGGCTGGTACGACCGGACATCAGCTGCCATGGGACGGGCCGTTGTGGGACGATCTCCCGGACAGGTTGTGGCGTACGACTGAAGGGAAGCGGCCATCGTGATATTCCAAATTGGCGCCGAGAGGTTGTGCGCAGCGCGAAGCTTCGTGAGTTGGCTCAGAAGCTGGTCGGCGAGGCCACCATCGACAAACTCTTTTGTCTCTTCCGGCACGGGTGCGTTTGATGACGAGGGCTTCGGTTGTCCGGGTGACACTGGCGTTGGCGTCGCCAGGTCCGTAGTAGGCTGCGAGGTTGCCGCTGTGTGGCTCGGCGTAAACACATCAGCCAAAAAGAGGCCGCCGACGACGGCAGCAAAAGCAAGCATGGCTACTCCAGCGATGGTTTTTCGCTTGCATCGTGGCGGCTTGGGCTCGCAGAGTGCGTCGGAAGAGCGTGCATCGACCTCGGCCGTCGCGGAGGATGTCCATTCAAGTTGCGCATCGCGCCAAGTCGTCAAGGAGTTGGTGATGTTTGCCCCGGAAGAGCATGTTAAGAACGTCGCGGCGGCCCCGCTCTCGCGCATGACGAACCCAAGAATGATCACTGCTGGCCAGACTGCTGGCGTCGGCGCATTTTCGCCCAGCTTCGAAACTCGCACGTCGCGTGCGTCACGAACATTTGGGTTCTTTCGAAGTTCGAAGTAGACAAATGCGAGCGACGCTGCGATACTCGATCCACGCCACCATCTCACGCATCGATTTGGCTGCCGAGTAGACAGTGATATACACTTGCCTTCCCGATACATCCACTGCACCCACTCGCCACATTGCCTGTCGGGTTGTGGCATCCTGCTAGTGCAGCACTGCTATGCTGCCTGCAATGGCTACAACTTGTACTAGAAGTGGCGCGTGTCCGGTTTCCAGCACTGCTGGGCGGATATGGCCATGCCGTCCGATTGACGCTATAACGCTATTGCGAAGGGAACCCTGCTTGCGTATGGCCTGCTGTGTTGTGTGGCGTTGTCTGGTTGAAAGACATCAGCTCGCACAGGCCATGAGAGTGGTCGTGGAACCCTTGGGATGAGATTCACTTCAAGAGACGACATTTTTCAGAACGTCGACATGGCCAGGTGTGCAAAGGCGCGCTCATGGATTTTGCGCGACAGAAAGATCTCGCATCGTTGTGGTCTGTCGAGTGCGCTGTATCGACAGCGTCGACCACGGCCTCGAGCAAGGGCAAGCAGCAATTTTGCATCCACGACGCATACGCAAAGCCTTAGTCGTGGTCCGTCGGGCGATGTCTCCCCTAAACCAAGGGAATATTTCAAATGTCCCCTCAATAAATACTGTGGTACCACCCGCCGACTGCATTCCAGAGAGTTTAGTGAGAGCTGTAGACCGTTATGAAATTGCAGACCGTTGAAAGTAACGTTAATAGTCTGCGCGTTGTGGACCAGAAACGTGGTCTCCGTGCTACACAAACACTTCTAGGAAAGCCGATGCTCCGAGCTTTTGAAGAGCGATTTTTGTGCTCACGTCGCTCCACGCCAAGTTGTGGGTGAGCGCTCCGAGACTCGACCGCAGTCCCAAGTCGGTCGTCGCCTCTGCCCAGTCGCGAAGGTACAGAATGGGTCGACCAGGAGCCGATCCTTCTTCTAGCGCACAAAGGAAGATGACCGAGAAGTGGTTGTCGCGAGCGAGGTTCACGGCCAAGTCACTTAGCGCAATGAGCACTTGCTCGTTCTTTTCATTGACGAGGCGAGCTAGGAGCGCTGTGAGGCGGTCTTTTTCCGCATGGAGCGCTCGCGGCACATGAGCTGAGAGGTTGCAAAATACGTCCGCGATCAGCGCCACCTCGGTCGCAGGTGACGTTGCCTCCAGCAGCTGCCGCCACAAGTCGTCCAACGCACCGTTGGTAAGGTGCGGTGCTTGAAGCGCTTCCTACACGGCCCATACCAGATGCGTTCGTGACGTCGTGACGTACCGTGTAGCACAAATTTCGCAGTGCTTCGAGGGCCAAGAGCCGACAGGACTGCGGCAGTGCGACGAGTGACGAGTGTCCATCGTCCAGCACCACTGAAGAGACGCTGGTCTCCGATATGCACTCGGAGGCGACGAACTCGTCGTAGAGCTCTTGGGGCAAATGCAAATCGCAGAGCTCGGCGGCCAAATCCGCGTCCAAGGCCATGTGTGTGATCGTAAGAACTAGGCACATGTATGTAGTGGCAGGAATCAGTATAAAGAGCGCGTACGCAGATAGCGCACACTCGTATGAAGGCGCTTTTGACCGATGCTACGGACAGCAAGATATGGCATGCCGCTTCGCGCAACGAGGAATTGTCTACTGGAAGCCAAACGCCTTCGAGTACGTCCATGGCGCCGCCATTGCCGCTTGCTCTGCACATAGCTGCTGCAAGTGATTGACTAGACACGCGGCAATGAATCATGGGCCATAGTGCGGGCGCGTACCGAGGGTCGTGAGTCCATCCAGCTGACCAAACGTTCCGCGCTCGTCCGGGCGCCTACCAAACCATATCGACTACACGGGCATAGCATTTGTCGTACACTAAAAGGACGCTCACGAGACCGAGCGCCTCTACGAGCTGGTCTTCGGTCGCGGCTTGGCGAAGCTCGTGGAGTTGCTCCTGCAGCAAGTGTTGGACCATCGATCTTCAACGGTTGCGATGGCTCTTTTTCTGTGCACGGTCGTCTGTTTTTCTAATATTTGGTGAATGCAATAGAGTTGCCAAGATAGATGCGAATATTATTTTGTCGAAACCCGACGCCCACATCCGTCATTTCCGAAACACCGACCGCGATAATGGACACGAGCCCGGGAGATGGCACGCTCCTTGGTCGCATCATGCGTAGCGCCAGCGCTGTGTCCTTGCCACTACCATCGATCACCTTCCCAACGGCCTTCTCGGCGCCGGCCCTGGCCACCATGGACGAGCACGATGAAGCGCGTCAATCTGGGACGAGCGGCAGCTTCCCATGCTTGAAGAAAGGTCGGCTCCTCGTCGAGGTCGATGGTATCCAGCGGCAATGGGAGCCATGTACAGTTGCACTTGTTGGCACAGACGTCTCGAACCTTGCACTCCACTACACTGCCGACGCCACCGAAGGTATGAGGGATCCTGGCAAGTGGCGCATGCATTCTCATCTTGACGCAGGCAAGACATCCGTCGTTCGTCTTCACAGCGCCACCATCGACCTCATGGAAGAAATCTTCAGCGTCATCACATTGGAACAGACATGGTATCTCTGCGCCGAGAGCCAGCGCGAGGCGGAGGAGTGGGCCGACACGATTTGCGGCGCGCTCGAGGCTGCAGCCGGGCGGTCGCCGTCATCGACGCCCTTGACGAGCCGCCGACGGCGGCTGTCGTCGCACGTGACGGCGTCGACTGTCAAAGAGATCCAGACCCGCGATGTGTGGACGCGCGTCGACGAGTTTGTCGAGATTTACGTCCGATCCAACCACCACGACATTCACCGCCAAGCGACGCGGGGCGCGTTCTCGTGGTCGTGCTTGCGCAACCTCACATGGCGTCTCTGGCTCGGCGTGCTACCGCAAGCGGCGTCGTTCGAGGCATGGGTACCGACAACGCAGGTAGCGCGCGTACGATACGCACAGCTTCAAGACCGATATGCGTTTGAGCTGCCATCGGGCATCGACGTACGCCGACCTCCGTAGCATCATGCAATTATGATGAGTCATCCTTTTTTAGGACGACAGTGAAGACCCGTGCTTCTACGAGGCGGTGCCATCGCCAAAGGAGCCGACGCTGCTGTTGCACATGATTCAGCGCGACGTGGTGCGCACGCGATGCGCGATGCCCTACTTTCGCGAACCCGAGACACAAGCAATGCTCATTCGCATCCTCTTCATTTATGCCCAGGAGCACTCGGACATGGGCTACCACCAAGTACGCGAAGTAATATGTCTCTCAAATGCTCATGATACGTCTTTAGGGCATGGGCGAGCTCCTTGCCGTCATGGTGTACCTCTTGTACATTGAGCAGTTTCCACTGGCAGCGGCACCCAGCAGTATACCGGACTGTCGTTGGTCATTTGAGAACATCTCGGTCATTCACGGCGCGCCCGTCGATGAAAATGGCGCTTGGGACGACAACTCGTACGTACACGTGGACGTCGTCGACGTCGCCCGCGCACCATCAATCCTCGAGAAGGGCCAGTTTCTCGACAGTCACCCCTTCTTATCGGATGACAGCAAGCCCACAACGTATGTCTTGGACAACCGAATGTGCTTTTACGTTGCAATTGTAGTGCGTGCAAGGAAACGATTGTCGAGCTCCTTCAAGCAGTCACGTGTGGCGACTGCATTGAGCACGATGCATATGCACTCTTTGCAGCGCTCATGGATCGCATGACGGGTGTGTTTTGCCCTACCGAGAGCCACGGCTGCTCCAGCTTGCACATGCAGTTGGAACGTATCCAATACGATCTCCTGACGCGCTTGGATCCCGCGCTGTCGCTGCACTTGCGTGAGCTGCAGGTGCTACCAGAAGTCTTTCTCCTCAAGTGGGTCCGCCTCCTCTTTGCGCGCGAGTTCCAAATGTATCAGGTGTGGGCGCTATGGGACGCAATTTTAAGCGTTTCGTCCGACGACCTCAGCTTTGTCCAATACCTCTGCGTCGCCATGCTCCACGAGGCGCGCGACGAGCTCTTGGCGCAAGATGATGTCGCTGGCGTCCTTCAATGCTTGAAAGAGACGTCCGTGTCGTATGGGAAAGTTGTCGACACTGCACGTGAAATGCATGACCGCCTCTTGTGTGAGGACGCCATCGCTGTCGCCACGCGCAGCGATTAAGGTGGCGTCTTCCTAGCGGGATAACAATTTAACTCAAATACCTGTTTTTGGCCTTCAAGTGTGTGGGGCTTCTCAGTTTGCCACGACTCGCCGGTCCATACTCGTTGAGGTGAGGTGACACAGGATTTGCCGTGGCATCTTGGTCCAACTGCCATACTGACATATCTACCCAACGGTGCCAGTCACTCGCCCGTGCATCACCACGGTCACCATCGCGTAGGATAACACGTCCACGGAAGCGTTCGCTTGTGGAAGTTGCACCTGCACTGGCGCGATCCGTCAACGCCGTTGGACGTTTCATCGGACAGCTACATGTCGCGAATATTTTTATTTTTGGCACTAAAAACACACCCAAGCGTAATACAAATTTGAAGTACAAAAGATGCCTCGCCCGATTCTATTTCGAGCCGCTTCGCTCCAACTCCACGGCATACAAAAACAAGTGCGATCAGAATCCGGGCTCTTATTGGGCGAATTTCTCGAAAAAGGCCAGTTGGCATCGTACTCGGCGACGAGCAAGACGACGATGGACATGGTAGACGCGACGATGGAGCGCCTCCACGCGCTCAAACTCACGAGCGACATGGCGCTCTCGAGGAAGGGCCAGGAACTACACGACCAAGCCGCTGCGCTGCATGTGCGTGAGCAGTACGAGAACATGGTCGTCGAGCAAACGAAGCGGTCGCAGCTGGCGCTCCAGGAGAACGCACAGCTCCGCTCGATGCTTGCGACGATGGAGCAGCAAAACCAAGTACTTCGACAAACTGTGCATGCACTCGAAGAATACCGCGAGAAGCACGACGTGCAGGTCGTGCACATCCAGCAGCTCCAAGACGAGATCAAGCGACTTCAGCAAGCCAACTTTTCGCTTAAGTTTTATCTTCAGCAATCGGACCATACAATACACGGTGCGTTCCCGCCGCAACCACCTGACGTATATTAACTAGCCTGTAATGTTTTCTTCATAAACTTTTATGCCCATTGCTCGACGGTTTTGCGCTGGAGCTAACAGTCGATGACGGCATCGAAGGAACCAGGACGTACTAGCTGTTAACTCGACGACGGTCACATCTCTCATTACCAGCAGTGTACTAGTACTGAGTTGAGCGCGTACTTGTTCACAAGAAGGACGGAAGATTACAACACGAACGTAACACAAGAGCACGCACAACGACATGTAGTCGTTTTACTGCTACATGCGAGTATATTTCACGTGTAGCCAGTCAAATCGAACCCGTGCGTCGACGAGCATCATTCGGTCTTAACTCTAAGACACGTAGTGCATCTCCCCTATCTCATGTTATGTCTTCCCGATGTCGACGTCGAGTAGCTGATACATATCTGGCCAAATCGACACCGAATTTCAAAAATTCTTTCGATAGCTCAAATTTGGAGGGACGCTTTCTGTAGCTCTAAAAAGGTCACATGCCAACGGGCGTCGCCAACAAAGACCTGGAAGTTGCATTTTGAGCATCCACCACCCGCTCACCAGCTCAAGAGCGCCATAA
>NW_012156566.1:0-1672 GCF_000151545.1 Saprolegnia parasitica CBS 223.65
CGCAAGCGCACTCACAATCTGCTCGAGCGTCTTGGTCTTCCACTTCCACTGGATCTGCTGCGTGTTGAGATTGCGCAAGTACGTTTCGAGGTCGCCCATGTCCATGTACTCTTGAACAAGCATGAGGTCCTTTGGCGTCGTCCACGAGACGCCGTGCAGCGCAAGCACGTAGCGGCTGTCCAGTCTACACATAAAAAAATCAGACAAATCGCCGAAAATGCATGGGGGTAGGGTTCAAGCAAGGTGTACCGCGTGGCCGCCAACACTTGCTGAATGCCGGTTTGCATCTCGGACGTGGTCGACGACGACATAAAGAGGTACCGGATCGAGACCACGTGGCCTTCAAAGAGTCCTTTCCAGAGGTCCCCCGTGCTGAGGCGATCGAGGACCACGACTTGATCGAGCGGGAGCCGAAAGTCGCCGAGCAGATCAATGTCCCGCATCGTTTGAAGGTCCTTGACCTGCAGCACGTACGCCGTGTCGTTCTCTCGAGCCGTTCGCTTGGCCTCGCGCTTGTGCTTGTAGTGGCGGCAGTAGAGAAACGCTGCGGCCGCGAGGACAACCGCCGCACCAATGCAGCCGGCAAGGATGACGCTGGCTACATATCGCATGAGCTCCAAGATTTGCCACAGCGTGAACATACTGTTGAGCGCTTTGGCGCCAAACACACAGGCCTTCATGCCCCACAGATCTTCAATCGAGCCGGCGCACGTGGTCGGCGATGCAAACGCAAAGCTAGCTGGCGCCGGCAGCCGCGAGAGGCCGTCGTACGTTGTCCGGTCCATCGAGAAGCTCGAGAGGCTGCACTTGGTGCACGAACTAGACGACGGATCGTGAGCTCACGGTGGTACGGAGGCAAGATGCGAGGCGTACAAGGCTGGTGCATCCGACGTCATTTTCAGGTTGTCGATCGACTGGAGCGGGTTCTCGTCCAAGGTACTAGCGCCAAAAGACTTGAGCCATTGGATTCGAGATATGATGTGACTCACGTACAGCGAGGTCAAGCGAATGCCATCGAGGGCGCCAAAGGCAGTGAGCTGGTTCGCCGCCAGGTTCCTGTATCAAGACATATGAGTCAACCATATCCATGGTATCGCTGTTGCAGCGTACAGGCTCGTGAGCGACGTCGGGAGCGCGTTGGATGCGAGACTCGTGAGCTTGTTGCTGCTGAGATCCCTACGCGGCAACCGTGAGCGCGCATCCCAACACGGACTTGGGTCGTACAAGGCTGCGAGGCTGCTGGCCGCCGTGACCGGTGGCGGTGCTGTCATTCCGGCATTCTGCACCTTCCTACGTAGCGTCCGTCGCATGAGTCGCGCAGCTATTACAAGTTGACACGTCTATACAGCGTGGTGAGGGTATCGGGCAGCGCCGGCCAACCGCGCAGCGACGAGTAGCCCTGGAACGCCCTAGCACACAAGCCGTGAGCGCTCAATCGCATCGTCGAGGATCTACAAGGTGCGAATGGACGGCGAGAGCTGCATGCTGCTGAGGTCGAGGGTCGTGGCCGCGACGCTCTGGAGCGTCCTACTCGCCGCACATGAGCGACTCTCGCGATGGGATCGCTGCGACGTACAGCGTCGGCGCCGTGTAGCTGCGGACGTCGCCCACCAGCGTCATGTCGGTGAACGTCGTCTGCGCGTCCGGAAAGGTCTTGGTCACGTTGCAGGCG
>NW_012156566.1:1772-5374 GCF_000151545.1 Saprolegnia parasitica CBS 223.65
GAGGAGCGTCGCGTTTGCCGGCAGCGTGTACGGGCACGCCGCGGCCGCGGTCAATACCATGGCAACCATGGTGGGTCTCTGAGTATTCACGAGTGGCCGCGACATGCGCCAGTGATTTCAGCAATTTGGCATGCGATCGGCGCACGTTACTCGCGCCGTGACACGACGGCGGATCAGACGGCGGCACAACGCAACATGCTCGCCTGCGACGGCTCCGACGTCACGAGCCAGAGCCAGAACCAACCATGGAGAATGAATAGAGTGGCTTGGGCCGCTGCGTGAGTCGGCGCCGCAGCGAATAAACCGTCGGCGGCCTGTCGACAGGAAAATACAGTGTATGAGGCACTGGGTGGAAAGCCAGGGATCGTAGTGATAGGAGCAGCACGTTTTGGCAAGCGATGGGACAGGTGTCGGTGCGTGATTATGCTGGGCGAACGCAGTCAAGTGCCGTTGCCGACGCTATGAGCACGAAGCCATGGATGGGTACATGCAAGGTAACGACGTAGGCGCCTGCGGGTGGTCGGACTGCACTGTGCAGCAACTCGCCGCATATTCAGTCCATCGCATCGACCACTCGAATACTATGGTACCGTCGTCTAAAGAAATACCGTAGTGTAGGGACCTTTGCAGTAGACAACATGTACACTGTACTACTCGGCATACAGAGTCCGATACACTGGATGCGATTGACCGTCGCTTGAAGCACGCTGACCGCCTGCGTAACGTTCGTGACTGCTGCTACACGGCGCAATGCGTCATGCCGTCCACGTGCACCATCCGAACAGATAAGCTTCAATCTTATAGTACAGATCTCTGTCGTCGGCGATCTCTTGTGTGGGGTTCCGCGTCGGTGGAGGGTCGGAAGAACGTACTTCTTCTAGAGCTCGCGAGCTCAGTCGTACACCGATGACGTGTGAGATACACCGCAGAAGCCATCGACACCTGCGCGGAGGTATGCGCGATTACACCTTCTTGTAATGGAAAGCGAGCCTTCGAGAAGGTCACGAACATCTCGTGCGTGCTTGGGATGCCAGCTCGAGTCATCAGCATCGTGCGTGCTGGACGCGCCGTGTCACCAACGGTTCGATTCTACGAGCCTTCGTCTCTGGTACTAGCCCTGTATCTCGAACGATATTACCAAAGGTTTTCGTCCCTTGCACGAGATCTATGCATGTTGAAAGCTATACGACGGTAGAAGGTTGCTCATTATTGCGGCAATTGCAGTTTGGCCTCGCCGCGCGGCGAAAAGTAGTCGACCGCGATGCACACGCGTCCATATGCAAGTGTTTCGGTCGCCCCCGTCGGCAGTTGAATGACGAGGTTGTCGTCACTCTGACGTTCGACGACGACGCGGACAACATCGGTGCCGTCGCGAATATACGCGTGCTGGACTAGCAAGCGCGGTGTCACCTGCACGTATAGTCGAAGGAGCGTCGCCTTGAGCACGAGTTGGTAGATGCCTTCTGTACGCCGGCCTCGTTGGGCCATCGACGTGTAAATCCCAAGCCACGTGCCGCATGCAAAGTTGATGGGGGCCAGAGGTACCAACTCCGCGCCGGACGCCGCGAACGCGTGGGTGGTGTCGGAAGCGGACGGCGCAGAGTCACTAGTGGATGGAGCATCAGATGGGCGCTCGGTGGCTGGCGTCGCGTCGGTGGCTGGCGTCACTGGCTCGACGTCGGGATCGGTGGTTTCGGGTGCAGCACTCGGACCGCTTGCTTCTGTCGTCGCTTTCGGCATTTTGGTCGCGCGACGCCTCTTCTTTGCTGGCTATGCATGCAAGCGTCGTCGTCAAGGGTACTGGGATAGCGCATTCTAGTACCTCTTTCACAGTTTTCTCCTTGCGGCGTGGAGGTGTCGGCAGGATGATTGGCACTGGCGGCTTGTCTGCGAGCGGGTTTCTCTACTGGAATATGAGCATGCGTGCTGGACAAGGATCGATGTGTGTACCATGTACGCGGCAGGACGACCAATGTTGAAGAGGTTGACAGGCGGCCGCATGATGGGCAACCGATGCGGGACTACAGGCGATGGAGGGCGTGAGGCCGGTACGTCAGAGTCGTCGGATTCGCTCGACACGTCGCACGCCGTTGCCTGCATTGGAGCCGCTTCGGGACCCTCAACAGGCTGCCCGACAGGTGGCTCGGGCGATGCGTCGACGGGTGCCTGTGAAGGCTCGTTGGCCGATGCGTCCATGGGCTCATCCGCGGGCGATTCGTCTGGGACCACTGCAGCCGCTTCAGCCGGCGCCTCGTTTGGGATCACGGCAGGCGCTTCGATTGGCTCGTCCGTGGTGGCAGCGACCGGCTCGAGCGCGCACGCTTCTTCGGCGTCTTGCACAGGTGCTTCCTTTGCCTCTTCTTCAACTGCGTTTGTTGCACCAGGCTCGTCAAGAGCTGTCGCAGGTTCATCGACGTGTAGCGCTGGCAAAGCCATGTGCTCGGCGAGCTTGGCCATCCATGCCTAGTCATGCGTCGTGAGACGGCGGGCGAGCTGGCGGTGGGTCGTACCTCCTGAAGCGCCACGTAGAAGGAAGCGTCGCGGCCTGGGAGCAGGTCGTTCGCGAAGCCTTCGCCGCAGATCTCGTGAATGACCCGCGTGTAGAGCTCGCGCGCCTGGCCATGGCACGTTCGGTCAATTTGGTCCATGGAGCCACCTCGCACTATCAAAAGCCAGAGGTTTTGCAGAAAATGCACTATCGAATATGACAGGATATTTTGCCCCATGACGTGGCAGCCCCAATGGTGCGCATTCGCTTTCCCAGCAGCGCTCAAGACTCGAGTCCAACGCACCATACAATATAATACACTAATTGAATTGTAGATAGGAGGTTGATATATATATTTTAACTATTCTATGGAGCTTCTCTTGGTGATGAACGACCTTTCGACTTGAGGCATGATGCGACCCACAAAGGCGGGAAGGCTTGGTCGCTGCTGTAGAGGTGACTGGAAGAGAAGACCCACATGATGCGGACCACCTTTCATCACATCGCGAAGCAGTAGCCCAAATGTCTTCCCGACAGCTCGCGAGCTTTCGATTCGAAGCCCGAACCGTTCTTGATTTGCAGGAGTGCATGTACCTACCTTCTTTTGTATTCGACGTTGGTCGATGCAGCGTCGGAGCCGCAGCCTGCCTGTCTCACGTGTCGTGGTCCACAGACAGCAATGACACTAAGCAACATGACGTCCACAGCCGATGTGATCAACATGAATGAATATTTGGCCCGTCTCGGGCTCACGCGCGACGCTCTGACCTCGCACGCCCCGCGGTCGCTGGAGCTGCTCACGCTACTCCAAGAGACCCACGCAATTGCGATCCCTTTTTGAGAACCTCGCGCCTGCCCGCGTCTTCCCCGTCCACCCCGACCACGTCGATGCTTCGATTCCCGGCCAAGTCGTCTCGATCGCCTCGGACAAGATTTTCCAAAAGCTCGTCCGTGACCGTCGAGGCGGCTACTGTTTCGAGACGAACGGTCTCTTTGCCCTTGCGCTGCGATCGCTCGGGTATCAAGTTGATACGATCGGCGGCCGCGTCGTCCTCCCAGCGCCAGACGTGGCGCAGCCGTACTATGAGCTTCAAGCACTGACGCATACGCTGCT
>NW_012156566.1:5474-8646 GCF_000151545.1 Saprolegnia parasitica CBS 223.65
CTCGTGTACGTCGAGGGCGATGCCACGCCGTACCTCTGTGACGTGGGCTTTGGCGGGCGAGGCATGCCGCCCCGGCCCATGCGACTATGCACGACGGCGCCAATCGAACTCGCAACAGGCGAGCGCTATGCCCTCGCGCGCGCCCATGTCAACCACGCTGTGGAACCAAGTACGTATGGCGGCTGCTTGGATGTGTCCATCTCGGACGGCGCCAACTGGGCCGTGGTCTACGCAACGGGCCCCAACAAGCCAATGCATCCCAGCTATGTCTTTCATCCCGCCATGAAGATGGCTGCCAAGGACTACGAGATGGCCAACTGGTACTGCTCGACGAGTCCGTTCCCGAACATGACGCGGCATCCTATCGTCGCCCTGCGCACTGGAAAGCAGCTGCTGACGCTGCGCGACAACGCGTTTAGTGTCATTGAGGACGGACGCGTCATTGAGAGTCGCACAATCGAACGTGACGAGCTCCTCGACTTGCTGCGCGACCGGTTTGGCTTGACGCCGTAGATAGTGGCCTAAATCCCCTAAATCTGCATGTAAAATCGAGGTTGTGTCCTCCTTGCATCAACGACGAGCCTGAGATGACGCAGTACTCGTACGTAACTTCTGGGAGCTACCTGCTCGAATGATGTTGCTCGATGCTTTCGATGTCTTGGTTGACATGGTGAATGAAACAGCATTCATTGCTATATCCCTTTGAGCACGTGGTAAAAACGGTCAAGTTGGTAGCTCTGGTTGAGCATTTTTTCGACCTCGTCCATAATGCTCCGTGTCTAACGGGAGCGCAATAAGGTATGGCTGAGAAATGAGGTCGATGCGGTAAGCGTCGTTCAGCTATCATGGAAAAAGCAAGCAATTTTCCAGGGCCTCCATGATGCAAAGCAAGTTGGAACGCAGACGTTCTTCATAGCATTATTGTCTTCGTTGTACTGCTCTTGATGTCCTAAAGCTGCCATTTCTGGTCCGTGTCGACACGTTGAAATGTTCCACCATCCTGTCGTTGACCTTGCCATCGATCTATTCACTGAAAGAGGTTATTATCTCTCACATGCACGACGTGCGATTGGTCAGATTGCTGGTATCTGGCAGCAGGGCGCCATACGTGGCAGTCGCAGCGGACACCTCGACGCGTGGCGCGACGTCAAACTCAAATTCGGTGTGTAGGGGTCTCATGCGTCTCGTAGTAAAGACTGCAAAAGCTGTGGGGGCATACCATCATGCCTGTCTCCTCTACGAATGCTCTGGAGCCCAATAAATGTAGTTCCAGATTGAGTCCAGGCAACTATGACTACGAGCGCTGGCTACCACTTTTGTTATCAACATCGCATTTTTCGAGGGGCAATTTTATACTTTTCAGCTTTATGTGAGAGTTGTTTCGACGCCGTTGTAACGTTGGCCCGTTTTCTGTCGCTTTCGTTGCTCGTGCCATGCGTTGACGAGTGGATCTTGGCTGATTAAAATCACCTCGCACCTCCCGTGTGATATTCATGGTCGATCGAATGCGTGCATGCATCCAAAAACGAGATGAAACCTCGCTTTTTGGGGTCACTGAGAGGCTGAGAGTGAAAAGTTGCGAGCTAGAAAGACCGGGGAGTAGTGTACAATTAGCACTGAAATGAAATCGCACAAAATTGAGCATGGGCAAGGTGTAGCAGAACCTCGGATCGAATTGATGTGTATTCATATGCAAACACGGCCGCGACAGCTTCTACACGTCGAACCGCCGAGCTTGGACGCCATGAATCGCACGTGGCCATACTGTCGCTATTAGTTTCGCGTCCCATGAATCAATGTGATGTTCATCGGCCCAGCGTATCTCGTCGATATGGCTGTGACAAGACTACCAATACATGGTCGACTGCCTATCTTGTGTTAAAAAGCTCTCGAAGGTCATAGTGGACTGCTCTACACGCCACACAATAGGGGCAGTTGTCCTGCTTCAACCATGCCCAAATATCCAGGGCCAATTCCATTGAAATCGAATTTAATTCGAAATGGTTTCATCATCCATGGTGCCACCTTGACGCTGCTCTAGACATCCATGCGCTGCCGTTCTTGGCTGCGCTGCCAGGTTGAAGCCAGCTTGGTACGCCAAACCTGTCAAATCCAATGGCATCGATGCATTGCAAGAGGGTATCATCTCTTAGAGACTGAACCGTGGCGTCGATTCCTAAACGTGGCATGTGCCATCATCCATCACGTAAACATTGGCAGATGCCAGTTTTAAGCGCCACTAAATATGGCATTTCCGGATTTGACTGGCCCATTCCACTCGATGTTGCGGCAACTCGTCTCGGCGCGGTCCCGCGCCCGCGTGCTGCTGGCCGCGCGGAGCTTCGCGTCGGCGCCCACGGACATTGCCAAGCTGCGCAACATTGGCATCCTCGCCCACATTGACGCCGGGAAGACGACGACGACCGAGCGCATGCTCTTCTACTCCGGTACAACTTGAACCTTCCAGCAGGATGAGCGTTAGCCTGCGAGTAGGCGCCATCACGCGCATGGGCGAGGTCCACGATGGCGATACGACCATGGACTTCATGCCGCAGGAGCGCGAGCGCGGTATCACGATTGGGTCGGCGGCCATCTCGTTCGACTGGAAGGACCACCGCATCAACCTCATCGACACGCCGGGCCATGTCGACTTTACCATCGAGGTCGAGCGCGCGGTGCGTGTGCTGGACGGTGCGGTTGCCGTCTTTGACGGTGTCGCCGGCGTCGAAGGTACAGAAGCATGGGCGGCTGCGTCTCATTGCGTCGCGTAGCCCAAACCGAGACCGTCTGGGAGCAAGCCGACCGGTACAAGGTCCGCGTCGCTCTCTCAACGAATGCAGCAGCAATATGCAGAGCGTAGGTGCCCCGCATTGCGTTTGTCAACAAGCTGGACCGCGAAGGCGCGTCGTACGACCGGACGCTGCAGATGATTGAGCAGCGGTACGTAGCACGATCGCGACTTCAATTCCGGCAACGGCAATAGATTCAACGTCGTCGCGCTTCCAATCCAGATTCCGATGGGCGAAAACAGTGATTTTTACGGCGTCGTCGATATCATCACCATGGAAATGCTCACGTGGCACGGCGACGACGGCGAGCAAGTCCGCCGGTACCCGCTTCGATCCTCGGTAGAGCACTCGTTTTGACGCGCGCTGCGTAGGCTGCCTCTCCT
>NW_012156566.1:8770-26027 GCF_000151545.1 Saprolegnia parasitica CBS 223.65
CGAGAAAGCCTCGGATTTTGACGACGTCCTCGGTGACCTCTTCCTTATGGAAGAGGAAGTCGATGACGCAACGCTCAAGGCTGCATTGCGGCGCATCACGGTGCGCAAGCCCGACGACGCGCCGCGAGCGGTTTTGACCCTCTGCGGCAGGTAGTCCCCGCTTCGATCCTCGCATTCGGAGAGTATTCACAGATATGATTTTTAGTGCGCTCAAAAACAAGGGGGTGCAGCCGCTCTTGGACGCCGTCGTCGACTACTTGCCGTCGCCTGCCGACCCGTCGAGCTCGCCCTTCGAGGCGACGCAGATCGACAAGAACCACACGGTGCTCAAGACCCTTGAAAAAGAGGCCGACGCTTCGAGCCCGCTCTCGCTCCTCGCTTTCAAGGTCGGTGGCTGCTGCACGTTTGCGCTAAAATACGGTGACGCGTAGGTCAAGCACGACCGGCAGCGCGGCCCGATTGTGTTCTTCCGCGTCTACTCGGGCACGCTCAATGCCAAAGCGCAGCTGCTCAACACGACGCGGTATGCGCTTTGAACCTCCATGGCAATATGATCTTAACCCTATGCTTAGGAACGCCAAGGAGCGCATCACGCGCCTCATGCAGGTGGCGGCCGACGACGCCGACGAAGTCGAGCTCATCACGGCTGGCAACATTGGCGCCGCCGTCGGGCTCAAGAACACGTACCGTCCATCATCAAACGATGTATCACTCCGAAGCTCATGCTGCGCTGCATAGGTTTACAGGGGATACGCTGATTGCGGCCAGCGATAACACGCGTCTCCTGCTGCCCGGTGTCGAGATCCCAGCGCCGGTACCCTCACGAGCTAGAGCCCGAGAACGACGACATATATAGTGTGTAGGTCTTTACGTGCTCGATCGAGTCGGACTCGCTGAGCCGCCAAAAAGAGCTCGACGAAGCGCTCCAGCATCTGCAGCGGGAAGACCCGAGCTTTGTGGTGACGCAAGATGAAGAGACGGGCCAGACCTTGGTGAACTACGAGTTCCGATATTTTTACTCATGTTTGAATTTTGAATGTTTGATTAGATGAGCGGCATGGGCGAGCTGCACATGGAAATCCTCCAAGATCGGCTCAAGACCGAGTACAAGCTCAACCCGTCCGTGGGCAAGATGCGTGTCGCGTATCGCGAGTCGATCTCGGCCACAGTTGACGTACGTCTTTTGCATGAACAGGGTTAGGGCTGTCTAACCCTAGCCCGGATGAGATGTTCTCAAGGATGGTTGTAGCACGAGTTTCGGTACGATATGATGCTGGGCACCGACCGGCAGTTTGCCAAGGTGTCGTTTACGTTGGCTCCGATCGACCCCGAGTCGTCCAAGGACGGTTCGAATCGCATCAAGTGGAAGAAGTCGGACGCCAAGGACGCGTCGCTCTTCCAAAAGCTGCCCCATGGCTTTGTCCAAGCGATCGAAGACGGGTTCCAGGTGCGTTTATTCTTTTGAGTATTGAGTGGTTTGAGTTTTTGTGCCTGGTAGAGTGGCTTTGGCCGTGGTCCGCTCACGGGGCACCGCCTGGCATACCTCGAAATTACCGTCGACGCGGCCAACTGCGAGTATGACAACGACTCGTCGGCGCAAGCGTTCCGGTCCTGCGCGTCGCTAGCGCTCAAGGAGGCGATCGAGCTCGCCATGCCCGTGCAACTCGAGCCAATGATGGCGCTCCTCGTGCGGACGCCGGATCGGTGCGTTGGTGACATCCTCTCGGATTTGAACTCGCAGCGCCGAGCACACATCCAAGAAGTACGTGTCTACAACAGGTTGGGCTATGTGTTGATGAGAAGACTAGGTTGGACTTTGCCCGTCCATGCGCGTCGGCCGGAGTCGCATTGACGCCCACGTGCCGCTGGCCAACATGGTGGGGTACGCCACGGCGCTGCGCTCCAAGACGCAGGGCGAAGCGGACTTTAGCATGCAGTTCCTCAAGTACTCGCCCGTGCTGTAAAGAGACATTTCGAGCTAGTACATCAACAACACAGAAAGCCCCGCGTGGGATTTATTGTCAGTCCGCGTCGAGCTTTCCACGTCGTCGCTCATTGGAATGTGCTGCGATGCAGGAGCCGTGTCAACGCCTGCGAGCGTACATGGTCGACCACGTGTCGTTCTGGGTCTTTGCGTGAAGTGAGCTAGAACTTTGAGTGCTAAATACTGATACGATGGGATCGAACCGGGGATAAAGGCTCAGTATGGTCTCGCAGTGGTCGGCTTCGTTTTTTTCTGGAGGCTGTTGTTGCAGGTCCACAAACAGCGACAGGCACGAGCCACTTGTCCGACGTCGGTTACCCGGGTGCGGTCGTCGTTGCTATCACCCCTTTGCATGATCAAGCACCACGTCTCAGTCCCTCCTGAGCTACCAACTTCAACATGCCGATAACGACTGCCTCGTCATTCGAGGTCGTGAATCTTGGTCGCGGTCGAAAGCTTGTTTATGCATAGCGCCAATGCGAGACATCGTGATGACTGGTTGGAATCGGTGGAGACATAGCAACTGGATGTTTGAGAGGTATCCTGGCCATGTCTTGCCACAACACGAAGGCTGAGCTCTGCGCGCCGCTAGTTTGTCGGGCGCAGCTGACAAGCTCGAGCTGCATATCGCTTCGTAGCGCAAAACGAGGTCTCTCGCAAGCGAGCGGTCAATGCCGTTCAACGAGCGACGACACCAGCAGTGGCACCACGTGAGAATTGTGTTGTTCAAATCACGACTACGCTCGATGTCTTTACTTGCCAAACACGAAAAATCCGTCAAGGAGTCTCCAGCGGTGGAGCTCGCTTTCATACAGAGAATAGTTTTAGTGCTTTGCTCATACTCCGTGGCGTGCGCTCTGCGATTCGTATCCGAATTTCACCTTCGCGACCTTGAACGCGGTATCCAAACCAGATGGCAACGAATGGAGGGCTGTCGAGTGTCATTGGCGCAAGATCTCTCGGGGCTATCTATGCATTTAGCCACATCGGGAAGTCCCTGCCGCAAGAGGCTATTGATGAACGATGCATCGCGCTTCAATCGAAACGGTACGCGGGGTGGGCAACGTGATCTGACATGCGACCTGCAACAGCTGTTACTTGTCGTGCAATTAGGAAAACCATACGTTTCTCGGTCCTCGGCACGAATCGCTTGGCGTTCCAGCAGCTCATTTTCCGATTCGCTCGTTCTGCAGCATGCGAGAAATTGTCGCCGAGCCGCCGAGCCCATCCCAGGACGCGTCGCATGTCCACAACGTACTGCCGTCGCCAGCGTACGCTGTCCTCCAGTCGCCCGCAACGCTCGTCAAGACCCCGACGCACGACACCAGCACCGTGCTCGAGATCAAGGAGACGCCTCCACCGCCCAAGTCGTTTTGCCACAAGCTGCTGCCCGCGCTTAGCTCGGCCTTTGTGACGTCCATCGCGTACATTGATCCTGGCAGCATGGCGTCCAACATCGAAGGTGGCGCCGAGTATGGCCTCACACTGCTCTGGGTCATTCTCTGCTCCAGCTTGATTGCGATGCTCTTTCAAATCCTCTCGGCCAAGCTCGGCCTTGCCTCCGGGAAGAGCTTGGCCCAGGTCACGCGCGACGCATGGCCCAAGTGGGCGGTGTACGTCTGCTGGTTTGTCGCTGAAGTGAGCGTCGTGACGTGCGACGTCTCCGAGTTCATCGGCGCCGCCGTCGCGTACAAGCTCCTCTTTGGCATCCCGCTCGCGTGGGGCGGCATCCTCACGGGCTTTACGACGCTCGCGCTCCTCGTCGTCCACAACTCCAAGGCCGCGTACTTCGAAGCCGCGATCTTTGCCTTCGTGTCGATGATTGTCGTCTGCTACATCGTCCAAACCGCCCTCTCGTCCGTCGACTGGCCCCAAGTCGCGTACCATACCTTCGTACCGAGTTTTGACGGGCCCGGGAGCGTCGTCAACGCCGTCGGCATCGTCGGCGCGACGGTCACGCCCTACGCCATCTTCTTGCACTCGGAGCTGACAAAAGGCCGGCACGAGCGCGGTCTCTCGGGTGAAACCATCTTGCCGCCGCTCGAGTTTGAAATTGCGGGCATTGCGATCGCACTCGGTGTCGCTGCGATCGTCAATATCGCGATGCTGACCATGTCGGCCTCGACGTTCTACGTGGCCGGGTATGCGGATCTCGACGTGATGGAGAACGCGTACAAGACGCTCGAGCCGCTGCTTGGGAAGGCCGCCAGCATCATCTTTGGCGTCGGCTTGCTCGCCGCGGGTATCTCGTCGTCGGCCGTCGGCACGCTCGCCGGCCAGGTCATCATGGGCGGCTTCACGAGTTTTCATCTGAGCATGTGGCTGCGCTGGGCGATCACGGTCACGCCGTGCTTGGTGATTCTCTTTTGCGGCTTCTCGCCCACGTCGGTGCTCATGGTGTGCAACGTCGTCGGAAGCTTCTGCGTCCCCTTTTGCCTCGTCCCCGTCGTCGTCTTTACGAGCCAGCGCTCGATCATGGGCGAGTGGACCAACTCGACGTTTATGGTCGGCATCACGAGCTTCTTGACGTTCTTTGTGATTGGTCTCGATGTCTACTTGATTGCCACGCTATTTTAACCGTCGACAATGTAAACGCCAATGTGTACACCTTTGTAGTAGCGACAGATCGTGAAGCTTGAATCATTTTTGGATTCAAATTGTCAAGTCCGCATTGAAAGAGGACTCGACATGACAAACAGAATGCGAACAGAGCAATCGACGCCAAGGCCTGTGTGGGGCAGTTGCGGGCCGCGGGTCGAAATTTTGTGTCTTTTCTGCTGTAATTGCATACATCCATATATATATCAACGTTATCTTCCTTACAAAGAGTTCGCATACGTACAGTGCTACGCCTAAACGCGTGGGAGTTGGCTACAGCACTTGGTCGTTGGGCGTGAGCTGCGTATTACGGAGATATCCACCCCGTGGTGGACCCCACTCGCCGAGGGAGCACTCCTCTACTATTGCATCAACAAAAGACTTCAAGATTACCACAAATGAGTTATACTATTGAAGACGCTTTTCAACAGCATATGAGTTGTGCAAGTTAAACATCGTCATCGAGTCGACGCTCAGACGCGGCACTTGTTGAGCATCGACGCAAGCTCGAGCGACGTCGGACGATCCTCTTCGTGCAGCTGGAGACACTGTTTCGCAATGTCCTGGACCCACGACGGCACACTCGGACCGTTCAGCGTCGGCTGGAGACGACCCTCGCGAACTTCCTGGAGGACGTAGTGCTGCGGCAGCGCCTTGCCTGTCGTCGGGTGGCGCTTGTCGGCGTACGGCACTTGGTGCGTCGCAAACTCGGACAAGATGATGCCAAACGAGTAAACGTCAGCCGGCGCGCCATAGTTGGTCGCAGAGATCACTTCTGGTGCCATCCACTGGTACGTGCCGATGCCGTTGGTCATGAGATCGTCTTCTTCGGCGACGCGCGACTCGCCAAAGTCGGTGAGCTTGGTGCCCTTGACCGAGTCGAGGAGGACGTGGCGCGACTTGAGGTCGCGGTGGATGATCGGCGGCTTGTACGTGTGGAGGTAGACGAGACCACAGGCAATACTGAGAATGCAGTTGAGTTTTTGGTCCCAGCTAAACTGCGCCGGCGACTGGTTCACGAGGTAGCTGCGAAGGTCACCGAGGTCCATGTACTCGACGACGCACTCGATCTCGATCGGGCGGGTCCAGCTGGCGCCGACAAACTTGACAATGTAGTCGCTGCTCATCCTAAAATGTACAGATTGTCATCTGTCAGCCACTCCATGAACCGTAGAGAAATGGACGTACTGGGACATGAGGACGATTTCGTCAATGAACTTCTGGGCCATGCGAGCGTCTTGGTTCTTCATGCGCTTGATGGCCACTCGCTTGCCGCCGTACGAGCCGAGCCAGACTTCGCCAAACGCACCCGAAGCGAGGGGTTTGTCGGAGGTTACGTAGAGGTCAGAGAGTTCGAGTCGGTGGTGAAGGAGTGGCTTGACGTCCAAGATGACGTCGACGTCAGGGTTGATGACCGTCCGGTGCGTGCCAGTGGTATCTCCCCCCGCGCCGTTGGTGCCATTTCTGCCAATCGCGCGGCCGTTGTTGACTGTGTCATCGCCTCTAAAGTGGTAATAGCCGGATGTGACCGGCGGCTATTTACCATTGCGGCGCTTCCAAATGACGAAGGCGATGATGGCACCGAGAACGACGAGACCGCCGACGACGACACCGATGATGAGGCCCGTGTCTAGGTTCATGATAAAGTAAGAAAATGATGTTGCATGGGTTTGGTCTTACTCGTTGTCGATGGAGCCGGCAGCGATGGGGCCACCGGCAGCACGCAGACGTCGACAATGTACTTGCTTGTGAACTTCCAAAGCCGCTGGATCGTGCCGTTCACGGCCGAACAGTTGGCGGCATCCGTCGAGATGTGTTTGTTGACAGCGAAACCTCGGTAGACGGAGTCCTGGTCTGCGTCGCCGGCGTTGGGGAGTGCTTCGAGCGCCGCAAACGTGCTTGCGTCGATCGTAATGTTCGTCAATTGGGGGCAGTCTCTCATGTCGCTACACAAGACACTCTTGTCCACCTTGCATCGTTATACAGTCGACGTACAAATATTCCAGCTTGGTTGTCGAGAGCTGGACTCGGGTAATGGACTGCAGTTTCTTGTTGCGTGAGAGACGCCTAGTGGTCGTGTGAGCCGTCGTATACGTCCTTAATGGTACCCACAAAAACGTGAGCGCTCTCCAGTCGCGGTCGGTGATCGACGCAAGAAAATTCCCGGTAAGGTTTCTAAACAATCATCAGCTCACGCTAGGATGCCGCTCGCCTCGTACAAAAACGTGAGGTTGTCTGGAAGGTACGTGAGGTCCACGAGCTTGTTGTCCTCTATAGCCCTAGGCCCAGAATAAGATCTCGGATACAAGCCGGGTGACGTACAAGGACTCGACCGTTGACGGCAAGCCTTGGGGGATGTTGACCAAGTCGGTATCTTTGAACACGCTATGAGCAGAGTCAGCACACGAGGACTTGGATGGCACCCACACAAATCGAAGCGATGGCGGCCAATTGATGCCGTTGTTCATCTCGATGTTCGACAAGTGGAACGTTCTACAGCGATGCGATGGCACGGTAGTTGTTGTGGCGCTACGTACAGGCTCTGGAGCGAGCTCCACTGCGTCGCTGCAATTGCTCCGAGGTCGATTCTCGCCGTAATGTTGGTGAGCGTCCTACCAAGGTGCACCGTGTGAGGCACCGGGTTGCAACTACGGTCAACAAGTTGGTCAACGTCGATGGCAGCTTCATCTTGGCGAGCTCGAGAAGCGATGAGTCGGCGACCGAGCTACATACATCTTAGCTTGCATACAGAACGGTGGCGTCATCGTACAGGCTGGGTTGCGTGTAGTTGCTGAGGTCGCCAATCGCTTCCAATTGCACGAAGCTCTTCCACCTGGTCGAGTAAAAGCCGTTGTAGGAGCAGTTGGGTCGAACGGCGCAGACAGGCTCCGCGCTGGTGCACGAGCTGTCGGCGACAACAATGGACGCATTTGCAGGCAAGTTCAAGTCTGCATACGCGCAGCCACCGAGCGCGCGCTCGACGAGTGCAAGGAGGATCAACAGCAACATGGGCGCTCTCGAAATGCAGCGTTGCGAGTTGCATTATTTCGAGCCAGAGCTCGTTATTATTTTGAATATTCGCCCGACATAGTAATATAAATTGTATGAATATTGATATAATACTACCGTATTAATATGGCTTTTTGTATCCAGGAGAGAATATTGTATTATATTATTCTGGTGGCCTCGTATACTGTATTAATATTTAATATATTCTTAAGGAATCGATGTGATGACGACCACTGCCTCTCCCTCTCCCGAGTCGGGAGAGGGTCAGAGGACACCTTGTGAAGCGCTCCGGGCCGGGAGTCCCGAGTTCCGACCCGGAACGCTGGACAAGGTGTCCTCTGACCAAGGGGAAGACATCGTGGACTTCGATCAGCACGGCATTCGTAGGCTTTCAAGTATTTTGAAGAACATCAGGATGCAGATTGCAGCGTGTTTACTTGCGTCACGCCGGGCGAGTGGGCTAACGTTACCGCGATTGAGATGGAGGCCATTGCGCATACTAATATTATGTGCGACCTCAGCCTCGGTGTTGTCTGGTACGAGTGCGACGACGTGGCCGTCTCCTCCTTATCTGCTCTCGCAACAACAGTCGCCAGTGCCCTGGAGCTGCCATGCGTCACAACCCAATTCTTTCGTCCCCTCGGCTATAAACGCAAGTGCATGGGGGAGACGAACGGGGTTCGTGTTGGGAGGCCGCCGCCGCCCACGAAGGGACTGGTGGGTGGGTTAAGAGAGCGTTGAGTAGCTAAGAGGATCGGAGTTGGACGAGCAAATCTTAAATGAGTTTCCTCAATCAAGACCGAACTACTTGGGGGCAACAACCGTGTTGGTGTCCGCCATGCCTGTGGTGGGCGAGGCGGGTTGGTTGTTTGACTGACACTACCAATTTGGAAATGGTTTGAGCTCGATTGCTCTGCGCCTTGGATCTTGTAATGTATGTGGTTCTAGATCTTGGTTTTCTGGATCGCTCGGCCTTGCGCGGAAAACCTCTTCCACTGCTTGGAAACAGCCCTTGGAGGCTTGATCGTCGATCTCGGTGGTTGCGCCTTGCTATTAAAAGGGTAGTCGATCTGCCGCCATCTTGGCTGTTGGGCATGGCGGTTCAAGATGGCGCCCTTGCTTGGCCTTGGTACAAAAACCCAGCTTCACGCGTGCCGCGAGAAACTATCCCAATCCTGTGGGAGGTGGGAATTCCGGCCCGAAGAGGGTAGTACTACTGTACGGATGTCGGGCGCCGACGAGCAAAAAAGTCCTTGCACTCCAGCGTACATGCATGGTTTCCTTGCATGCTATCGACGCTGGACTCCGCACAGGATTGCTTGAAGCTACATAATTGGAATTTTGTGGGTTCAGCTGCGATGTGCAGGATACAATTACACGACCGTGCTATCAGATCTCCTCGCACGCACGGGAGAACGCCCTCAATGGCCGATCGTGCCTGTCTTTCGTTGTGTGCTGCTTCAGCCACACGCACCTGTCGCGTGGCGGTCAAGCGAGCGCAGCGAGTGGCATCGTACCAAACAAAATTTCCTGCGCCGAGCTCGGAGCTCGATGAGCTAGCACGTCGTGGTGACCACTACACGACTACGACTCCCGACGACAGCTTGGAGCGACATTGGCGACACCAAGACATGGCAACTCTGCGTGGCGCCACGCCACATTTGTACAATCGCTGTCACATCCCATACATTTCTGGACGTAGCAGGCTGGCAATGGCGAAAATAATAGATCCATATTAACTACTGCTAGTGATGGCTTTGACGAAGACAGCACCATGCTTGTTGCGTCTTCGATTGATCTGCTTTAAAGGAGACGAGGCATTGACTGCTCGATATTTGGAGAATAGACATTGAACTCAAGCGTTAATTCGCGTACTTGCGGAGAATATCAACCCAGCAATGTGTGCATATGCAATGATGCTGCTAACCTTTCTCGATAGTAATGCCCTGTGTACGACATGATATGGCGGCTCGTAGAGTCTCTAGAGACCACAACCCTGCACGATCGTGACGACTTTCTCGAGCACCATGTACTGCTTCTTGTGCCTTTTTATCATGAGGATCGCGAAACCGTAGCACACGTGATGCATGTGGCAAGGCTGGCAGCAACCCGTGGAATCGATCTAGGCACCGACCACGGAGGAACAGCAATGTACTACTGTCCATCGTGCCCTATTGGCTTCCACAGAGCAGCACTAAAGCAAGCTCACTCGCGCTCCATGTCGCCAAGCGCATCTATGCAGAAGTGCCAAAACGCTTGCGCGAAGATCGCGATCTGACAGCTTCGAGCTTCGTGTTGCTGAATTACCTTAATTTCTGTAACCGCTCGTAGCTCCCCACGTGCCGTTGGTGTCTACAATCTTGGTGCCATTCGAGCCGAACGTGCGGCCGTCGTTGACCGTGTCGAAGTTGTCACCGCCTTCGTAGGGATAGTAGACAGGTGTGGGCGGCGGTTTAACCGTGCGGCGCTTCAAAATGACAAAGGCGGCGATGGCACCGAGAACGACGAGACCGCCGACGACGACACCGATGATGAGGCCCATGTCTACTGAGAGCGTAAGAAAGTGATGTTGCATGGGTTCGGTCTTACTCGACGGCGTTGGCCTCGGAGGAGGCGATGGAGGACTCGTTGTCGATGGAGCCACCGGCAGCACGCAGACTTCGACAACGTACTTGCTTGCGGACTTCCAGAGCCGCTGGATCGTGCCGTTGACGGCCGAGCAGTTGGCGGCATCCGCCGAGATGTCGTTGTTGACAGCAAAGCCTCGGTAGACAGAGTCCTGGTCCGCGTCGCCGGCGTTGGGGAGCGCGTCGAGTGCTGCAAACGTACTCGCGTCGATCGTAATATTGGTCAAGAGGGGGCATATTCTTATGTCGCTACACAGGACACTATTGTCCACCTTGGATCATTGTATAGTCGACGTACAAATATTCCAGCTGGGTCGAGAGCTGGACTCGGGTAATGGACTGCAGTTTCTTGTTGCCTGAGAGACGCCTAGTGGTCGTGTGAGCCGTCATCTACATCCTTAATGGTACCCACAAGAAGGTGAGCGCTCTCCAGTCGCGGTCGGTGATCGATGGCAGCAGATTAACGGCGAGGTTCCTAGCATTCATCAGCTCACGCTAGGATGCCGCTGGCCTCGTACAAAAGTGTGAGGTTGCCCGGAAGGTACATGAGGTCCACGAGCTTGTTGCCTTGCATCGCCCTACTCCCAGAGTAAGATCTCAGATACAAGCCGGGTGACGTACAGCTCCTGGACCGTCGACGGCAAGCCTTGGGGAATGTTGTTGAGATAGATGTCTCGAAACATGCTACGAAAACAAGCACATGAAAATGACGTGCCGGAGCAAGAGGCAATCTAGTCATGTACGCCGAGCGAAGCGACGATGGCCATTCGATGGTGTTGATGAGCACGATGCTGGCATTGTCGAACGTACTAGGGTTGCATTGAGATGCCGATGGACCAAGGTCGTACGTACAGGTCCGTGAGCGCGCTCCACTGCGCTGTCTGGATGCCACCGAGATGGACTCTCGATATGTTGGTGAGCGTCCTGCGCCGTGATCACGTGAGACGGGTGCAAGAATAATCCGATACCGGAACGTACAGGCTCGTGAGCGTCGGTGGCACCTTGATCTTGGCAAGCGTGAGAAACGACGAGTTGGCGACCGAGCTACGAGGCGCGTTAGTGTTGCTCCAGGACTCCGTCGTCGTACAGGTTGGGTTGCGTGTAGCCGCTGAGGTCGCCGATCGCGTCAAAATGCACGTAGTAGCTGTCGCCGTCAGACGTGAACGAGTCGAAGACCTTGCAGTTGGGTCGAACGGCGCAGACAGGCAGCGTGCTGGTGCACGAAGCATCGGCAACCAAAATGAACGCATTTGCCGGCAACTGCAAGTCTGCGTACGCGCAGCCACCGAGCGCGCGCTCGACGACCGCAAGGAGGATCAGCACCAACGACGTCCAGCGCATGGGCAATTTGGAAATGCGGCGTTGCGACGTGGACGACGTCACAACCCAATTCAATGCTATCGGAAGTTGCTGGGAATTCCGACCCGAAAAGGATGGTACTACTGTACGGATGTCGGGCAACCACGAGGTCGCGGGTCCACACAAAGCGTTCTAGCACTAGACCATTTGGCAATCAATTTGTGTTACGATTAAAGGTCTTGTCTTGGCATGGAAATTCGCCGCTCGACGCACCTGCAGTCGATGCTCCATCGTACATGCATGGGTTCCTCGCATGCTGTCGACGGACGCTGGACTCCGCACAGGATTGCTTGAAGCTACCAGCAGTTGGAAGTAATCTTGTGCGGAGCGTTCTCCGTCGTGAGGTGGCGATCACCGCAATACAAAAAACAAGATACCGCAACTCTGGCCAAGAAAGTCAGCTAATTGGAATATGGCGGGTTCAGCTGCGATGTGCAGAATACGATGACACTGTACCGTGCTATCAGTTCTTCTCGTCGCGCATTGGGTGTCTGCACGCATCCTCGAAATGCTGTTTGAGCGGTCGGCCAAATGCAACCTTTCGCTCGACTCTGCCAAGCGCGTCTTGCATTCTACTGGACACCGCTTGCTCGGGCCGTTGACCACGAGAGTGATCTGGGCGAGAACGTATTGCATGAGTTTTCTCTTGTTGTTCAAATGTCGTCGTTCATCCAACGCCGTCGACGATGTCTTGTTTCATTCCTCTCGTTTCGGGTATTTCAGTCGGACCAAGCACGTACCGCTACTATCGTGGAGCCGATCCGCTGCGTGATCGAGAGGAGATCGGGCTAGACGAAACTCGTCGTTGAAGCCTCGCGACCACGCGCTGGTCGAGCGCTTTTGAAGATCGGTCCATACTGCGAGAAGAAACAACCACGTTGGGCACAACCTCGACCTTGTGGCTCATCCCAGACACTAATATGGTTCTTGCAACGCCGTGTCGTTGCTGTCTGGACGCCAGGAGCCCAGCAGATCCCACTGAAGTGTGTTGGGTTGTAAGGTGATCGCGGCCATCCTCCCATTTCCGAAATGCGCGGCTGGTTCCCACGGCTTGTGCTGCTCGCCGTCACGAGGCGGGCGCTGGGCGCCTGTCAATACGCCGACCTCCAGTTGGCCAAAGACGGGTCCATTCTAGTCGCCGACAGCTTGTGCACGGAGACCAACGTCTGCGGCGTCACTTCCAACTGCACCGTCTTCAAGTCGTTTTCCTCTGACTCGAGCAGCTACGTACGCTGTGACGCCCTTGGGGACCTCAGCGGCTACACACAGCCGAGCCTGTACGTCGTACTACCTGCAATTCTCTTGGCCATCATATTTATTTCGCTCACTAGCTTGATCTCCAACTCGTCGACACCGCTGACGCTGCGCAAGATGCAGCTGCCCTCGACGCTGCTTTCGCTGTACTTCCTCTCGAGTCGAAGGCGGTTCAACCACGCGCCTTTGAATAGGACCTTTGAGGACGTCGCAGCCATTGACATCAACGTCGTCCAAACGACTCAGTGGCGCTCGCTTCTACAGCTGTACGAGTCGCCGTCGATGCCATCGATGTAAATCTGAGTGACTTAGAGAGTTCTTCACGTCGAGCCCCAAGATCACCAACAACATTCAATGGCCACCCTTGCTTCAAAACATGTACAACATTGTCTATTGCGTCGTTGCGTGCTCATGAGGACGTACCCTAGTACGTTTTTTGACGTCGGCTTCAACAACATTCCAAAGAACCTGCCAGCGTCCGTCTCGTCCTTGTACGCCTTATGAAGGATGCCATGCATATCTCCTGCTCTCACTACCTCTAGGTCGATGGCGGGAAGCAATCTCATCGACTTGAACTACCTGCCGCCCCACTTGACGAGGCTGTACGGTGACACTTCGTCGTATGATGGCGCTCATTTGAACGCAGGAATCTCGACTCGAACCAACTGCCGTCCGTCACAGACCGCGACTGGCGAGCGATTACCTTCCTGTACAGTCCTCCTCACCCTCGAATGCTAGCCTGTTATGGTGTCTTAGGCGTCTCTCGGGCAACAAGAAGCTCCAGTCCATTGCACGCGTCCAGCTCTCGACCAAAATCGAATATTTGTACGTCAACAGGAAAGGATCGAGGTTGTGGAACTTATTGTCTTGTCTAGCGACATTGCCGATTGCCCGCTCTTGACCAACATGACGATCGATGCGAGCACATTTGCAGCGCTCGACGTGCTTCCGTATGCGGGCGACGCCGACAGCGACCGCCTCTACCGCGGCTTTCTCGTGAACCAAGACGTCTCGACAAATGCCGCCAACTGCTTGGCCCTCAATGGCACGATCCAGCGGCTCTGGAAGTCGACGACCAAGTACATGGTCAACGTCTGCGTACTGCCAGGTGCCCCCACGACAACGAGTCCTCCCGTTGTCACGTCATCAAGTAAGACCTCGGCAAAAGCACCAACTTGTACCAAGTTCTGAGAGTTTAGACACGGGCCTTATCATCGGTGTCGTCGTCGGTGTTCTGGCTCTTCTCGGCGCGATTGCCGCCCTTGTCATTTTTAAGCGCCGGAAAATCTTGCACCCGCCTCTCGCCCCCATCTACGAGCATTCCGAGAGCGCAGGCAGTGACAGCGTCGATGCGACCACGGACAGTCGCCATGTCAGCAGCAAGGCCCTTGGCGCCAACGACACCGGTGGGTCCACCGCCGGTACTACTGGCACGCGCCGGTCGATCATCAACCCGGATGCTGACATCGTCTTGGACGTCAAGCCACTCCTTCACCACCGGCTCGAACTCTCGGAGCTCATTGTGACGGCCAGCAAACCACTTGCTTCGGGTGCGTTTGGCGAAGTCTGGCTCGGCTCGTACGGCGGCAAGCAAGTGGCCATCAAGCGCATGAAGAACCAAGAGGCCCGCATGGTTCAAAAGTTCATTGACGAAATCGTCCTCATGTCCCAGTACGTTCTTTCTTCTTTTTGAAGCAGGCGCATGACAAGTTCTCCACTTGTACTACTAGGATGAACAGCGACTACATTGTCAAGTTTGTCGGCGCCAGCTGGACCCGACCGATCGAGATCGAGTGCGTCGTCGAGTACATGGACCTCGGCGACCTTCGCAGCTACCTCGTGAACCAGTCGCCGGCGCAGTTTAGCTGGGACCAAAAGCTCAAGTCCATTCTCAGTATTGTCCGTGGTCTTGTCTACCTCCACACGTACAAGCCGCCGATCATCCACCGCGACCTCAAGTCGCGCAACGTCCTCTTGGACTCGGTCAAGGGTACCAAGCTCACCGACTTTGGCGAGTCGCGCGTCGCGGAAGAAGACGATCTCATGACCAACGGCATCGGCACGTACCAGTGGATGGCACCAGAAGTGATTTCTGCGACCAACTACGGTGCGCCGGCCGACATCTACTCGTTTGGGATCATCTTGTCCGAGTTTGCGACGCATCAAGTGCCGTACGCCGACAAGCGCCACCCAGAAACAGGCAAGGCCTTGGCCCAGCACTACGTCCTCCAGGAAGTGCGCGAGGGTCGTCTCCAGCCGACGCTGAACGGTCCGAATGTGCCGTCATGGGTGCCCGAGATGGCCAAGAAGTGTCTCCAGCTGCACGTAGAAGATCGTCCGACGTCGCTCGAGCTTGCGTCGATGCTCAGCAAGTGTCGCGTTTAAGCACGAAAAGTGTTCTGTACGGTGCTCTCATTTGTTTAAAATTCAATACATCAAGCAAGCGCATCATCAGCTGGGTTGATTTGATTCTGAAGAGCTCTAGCATCAATGGATAAGTGACGCCAAATTATGAGGCGGTCAGTGGGAAACTCTGGCGTTCAAGGCATTCCATTTATTCAAACCAACCCACAATTTTAACGAGTAGGGTCTGGGTCCGCCATCGAAATGAGAAATTACCCAAAGTCAAGTCGCCTCAACTAGGCAGTCGTGCCCCAAAACGCTTCAGCAATTTCAGCATTGAGAGGTCACAAGACTGACTTGTCCTAGATGATGCGGTGTGCGTAGCCGTCATATCATCCACGCCACAGAGCATCACGCAGCTAGTGTAATCATAGGGTGCGATGACATTGAGCAAATACTGTTGACAAGGCTGTACAGACAGAACAGTACTCGTCGTACATCAATTTTCGATCTGGGTATGATGGATTCGCAAGAGCATAGTGTCTACGTGACCTCACTACTAGTCTACTCCGTATTGCGTGTTGGAAGCGGTTGAGTTTTTATAGAGTGATTCGAGGTTTAGGTAAGGTTAGGTCTGGCTGTCGACAAGGCTAGCGCCCATGAAGCTGTAGAGTCGATGCCCTCGTCGTCGAGCTTAGGACAGACATTCGTGCGTGCGTCGTATATTGTCTACCTAGCCTGCCGCGTCTCACCAAGTATCGACCTGTGCGATGGACAGGACAGAGTCCCACACGTGTGTCTGGGCCAGCATCGTCGCGTGTTGTCGGTTGCCAGTGCCGGCGTGAAACACCTTTTACCATATTGTCTTAAGCATATTTTAACCTATTTTGTTATAGTTTATCAAAGTAGACTAAAGTCAATTGTACGCAGTGTTGAGAGATCCATCGACACACTTGCCGTTGGCAGTCCGCGCGATCTTGCCCTCTCTTCGATTGGCGGAAAAGATGTAGATATTGGCCAATCACCGATCGTCCGAATACAACTTGCGTATCCGGGGACCTTGCGTCAGCATAAAATCTTCCGAGTGTTACCGACGACCGAGATGGCCAAGAAGGCGAAGGGAGACGCAGCCGCCGAGGGCGCGAGTACGCCGGCCCCCGCCCGGCAGGCCTCGGACGCATCCTCGCGCCGCAGCGACGACGACGACCATAGCGACGGCGCGGCCTCCGAGGCCAGCCACCGCCAGCACGACCGCCCGCGCTTCGACTCGCGGGTCTCGTGGGCCGACTCGACGCGCCTCGACCGCTTCGACTCGCGCGCGTCCATGATGAGCAACCGCGACCGCTCCGACTCGAAGGCCTCGGTGCGCAGCACGTCGAGCCGCGTGAGCACCAAGAGCCTCCGTGCTGCGGCCAACAACAAGGACCTCCCCAAAGCCGAGCTGGACGCGATCGACGAGGAGGACTACCAGTTCGTCTCGGCGTTTGCCGATTTTGACGTGCACGACCAGCCGATCCGTGAGCAGCTGCAAAAGTCCCTCGACATTGTCAACGAGCACACGGTATCAGCATGCCGAGGATGCAACACTCATTTGGCCCGTCGTTAGTCCAAGCTCAAGGAGATTGAAGACGCCTTGTCGGCCGCCATGTCGGAAGTGTGGGGCTACTGGGTATGCGACCGCAACGTTCTTCCACACAAGCCTCATGCGCATGTTGACGTGCCTAGGCCGACCCGATCCAGATGCATTTGCATCCTGCCGAGCGCGTCGACGTTCAGGACCTCATCCGCACCGACAACGAGCTCTTCAACAAGGTACACTCCTTGCTCATCGTGTTCCCCGTATGTAGCATCGTGGCTACAGGTGCTCACGGTCTTTGCCGTGCTCTGCGACGAGATCTCGGAGCTCAAGGTCACGGTGGAAGACAACTTTTACCCGGCGCTCATCATGTTTGGGCAAGCCAAGCATGGCGACACCGCGGCCGTCAAGCCCGGCGAGGACGAAGTGCACATTGGTCGCATGCTGCCCTTCTTCCAAGTCTGTCATCTCCATTGCCATTCTCCTCCTCACATGGCGATTGCTAGG
>NW_012156566.1:26127-43316 GCF_000151545.1 Saprolegnia parasitica CBS 223.65
TATCTCCAACTTTGTCGATCGCTGCAGCTTGATTGCGATCAACCTCGTGCACCAGCTCGCGTCTCTGTACCAGAGCTACCAAAGCTCTGGAAGTCGACGTTCAAGCACGTGCATCTGACGTCTGTCTTCGACGCGTTTGCCAACCTCCTCGAGGTACCGATGTCGAGCCTTGCTCCCGTCTATACTTTAATTTTTTTAGATCCTCATGACGCTCGATATGATTGTACTGGACAACCCCAACATTGTCACGTCCTGGGACAAGTACAAGCGCATGATGCAGTATGTGCGCGCCGACCCCGCGCGCTACAACGTGACGCTCGAGAAGGTCAAGTCTTTTGAGCAGCTCCTCGTCAACCTCGATCAAACCTTTATGGGTACGCCATTTCCCCTCTTTTCCTCTCTTTTCCTTTATTTTCCGATATTTTCCTATTATTCATGTACAATTATTGTATTGACTCGCGCCACCGTAGGGGCCAAGTGCTTCCAGACGTGCATTGAGCAAGACTTTGAGACGCTCTTGTCGTTTGAAGACAGCGAAGATGAGGACGAGGACGAGGACGCTGCGCAGGCCAAGACGATCGACGTGCGCAACAACCGCGTGTTTCTGGATGAGTTTTTCCACTGCCTCAGCACGCGCATCCAGTCGATCGAGGCGGCGCTCGGGACGCCCGCGGAAACGTACGAGCGCACGCAGCTCGTGGGTACGACGGGTTTGTATGTGATGTTTCGCAAGCTCATGCCGCCCAACGTGCTCCCGGACGCTGCGCTCTACGACAAGCTCTGGAGCTGCCAGCTCAAAGCGCCGATCGTCGTGCTCTGTGGCCGCCTCAACTGGTGCCTTCCCGAGTTCCTCCTCAAGTACGCGCCTCTCCAAGCCAAGAACGCCCAAGCCATTGACGTGCTCGAGGCGCGCCGGCAGTACCTTGTTCGCATGGACGAGACGTTTGCGGACGACGTGCACTTCGTGCAAATGGAAGTCCGCGCGTGGCTCGTCCGCTTCGAGTCGTTCTTTCAGTGGACGACCCGCGGCTCGGGGGACACGGCCCGCGTCCTGGGGTACGTCCTCTTGTGTATGGACGGTTGATCATTTGATATTTTCAAATAGGATTCGTGGCAACCTCATCGTCAAGGGCCTCATTCTCGCGCGGCGCGTGCAGACCATGATGCAGACGCTCGTGCAATTGCACTTGCTGCTCAAGATCCCGATGCCGAAGCGCATTGTGCGGCCGTTGTATCAATGTATCGAGATGACGAAAGCGATCGAGTTTATGATGGCGCGCAAGAACCCGATTTTGGCCGAAAGCGCCGCGCTCGTCCTGCGGTACGAAGACACTATTGTCATGTATATAACTGATAGTTATATGTCGGTCTAGCCAAGTGGCGCATGCGCTCACGCTCTTCTTCCGGCCCATCAAGGCGCGTCTCGAAGCGAGCAAGCGCTTTGACGACACCAAGCTCGATGTGCTCGCGGCCGTCTCGGTCGTCGAGGAGCTTTTGCACTCGGGTAGGCGCTGTCACTGCGTCATTTCATGACTAAGACGTGCCATTAGGCGAATCCTTCTCATACACGCGGCTGACGGTACCTCGCGTGTGGTCCTGGACTCGCCGCGTCATGCTAGGGATGTGTTGTCGCTGGCGCTGCAGATTGCGCT
This sequence comes from Saprolegnia parasitica CBS 223.65, assembly GCF_000151545.1. NCBI lineage: Eukaryota > Oomycota > Saprolegniomycetes > Saprolegniales > Saprolegniaceae > Saprolegnia > Saprolegnia parasitica. The sequence continues at coordinate 27,780 of NW_012156566.1, forward strand.
CATCCCGGATGTGGTCGAGACGGGCAGCGATGCGAAAAAGGCGGCCGCGCCGGCCGTGAATCCCATCGAGGCGCTCAAGCACCTCTGGAAGATGCACGTGCTGAGCGACTTTCAACGCAAGATCCGCGTCGCGTGCGACTGCTCGTTCTTGTACTGGAGCCGCGAGCTCCTCCACCTCTTTGTGCAAGACATTTACTCGATGCCCGAGCAAGCGTCGCGCCTCCAATACGTCGTATGTTCCGGCCTTTCGATGCATCTTGCCTTTGATTGATACATTGATATGATGCAGGTCGGCGGCTTTCTGGACGCGATGAAGTCGCTCCAAGGCGCGCAGCACGAGGTCGAGACGGCGGGGTACGTCAACGCGTACGCCACGTTCATCGAGGGCGTCGTGGAAGAGGAGCTGGTCGCGCCGCTCTGCATGGACATTGAGAACGACCTCCGCCTGCACATTCACTCGGTGCATTTGGATCATATGCAAGCCCCAACCGCTTACGCACACCGACTTCAAGGTATGTATCGATGGATGGTTGTTTCAAGATGGGATCGCTTTAGGTGCTCCATTACTTTATGGACTTGCGCCCGCTGCGTCTCTGGGGCAAGGAGCTCGACTTGCGCGACCGTGTGACGCACTACCTCGAGTCGACGTTCTACAACCTCACGACCGTCGCGCTCCACGACTGGAAAACGTAGAGCGTTTTTCGACATTTGGAGTTCCTTTGACGGAAGTCTCGAGACTAGGTATGGCGAAATGCGGCAGCTCGCCAACGACAAGTACGGTCTCCAGCTGGCCGAGAACCATCTCCCAATGGGGTCGTTGGACCAAGGTCTGGACATTCTCCAGATCATGCGCAACATCCACATCTTTGTCGCGCGGTACAAAAGAATCTCGTGCACAATCTCGAGTCTGGCATCGACTATAGGTACAACTACAATCTGAACCAGCAGTTCTTTCTCGAGCGCCGGTCGGACAAGGGGTCGCGCCACCTCAACGGGATTTCGATCCACAGCATTGCGTCGTCGATCCGCACGCACGGCATGGGCATCATGAACACGACCGTCAACTTTACGTACCAGTTTCTGAGCAAGAAGATGGACATCTTCTCGCAGTTTCTCTTTGACGACTACATCAAGAGCTTCCTCAAGCGCGAGCTGCGCTGGTACAAGAGCCACAAGGACGACGCGGACGTCGACCACAAGTACCCGTACACGCGCGCGTTCGAGTTCAACAAGGGTTCGAGTCCCGATCCCGGCGTGTTTTTTTCACCTTTTTTTTTCTTGGGTAGAGATTCGCCAGCTCGGCGTCTCGGACGCGGGCCGCACCTTCCTCGACCAGTACCGCATCCTCATCACCGAGATTGGCAACGCGCTTGGGTACGTGCGCATGGTGCGCTCGGCGGGCATGAACTACTGCAGGTATCCTCGTCGATATGGCGGACCGTCGATGGCAACGCGAGTGTAGCAACGCGATCAAGTTTGTGCCGGACCTCAACCAGCGCAACTTCGAGTTTGCGCCCGTGGTCCAGGACCCGGTGCTCTCGCACGAGACGGTGGTCGCGGCTTCGAACCTCGACACGGCGCTCTTCAACCTCTCCAAGAACTTCAGCGAGGACAACAACTACTTCAAGGTGCTCGTCCAAGTCTTCCAAGAGGCCGTCTCGCCCGACGAGCAAAAGCACCTCGCGCTCTTCTACCAGATCATCCCCGCGCTCACGATCAACTTCATCGAGACGTCGGTGCAGGCCAAGGACCTCATGTACAAGAACACGCGCCGGCGCGAGTCGTACTTTACCGACGATGGCTTTGCGATCGGCATCGCCTACTTCCTTGCAGTCCTCAACCAAGGCGAGGTAGACACATCCCATGCTTTGCTGCATGGACGTGTGAGGATGCTGCTGCTAGGACTTTGACGCGCTCCATTGGTTCGAAGAAGTCGAGCGCAAGTACGAAGCGGACGAAGCCTTGTACAACGCCAAGCAGGCCGAGCGCGACGCGCGCAAGCAGGAGGCGGCCGCCAAGAACAAGAAGGAGACGACAGCCGAGCTCATTGACGACGAAGAAGAGGTCCATACGCTCCAGCTCACGGCCAAGCGCATTGAGCTCCATCGCCGCGAGTTTGACTTGCTCAACTGGTCGCTCAACGGCGCGCGCATCTTCTTCAAGGACTAGAGGAGTTGCATTGCATGTGTATATGATGACAAAGATGATGATGCATGAGAAGATGTCTAGCGCAGCTTCTTGTCGTCGAGCTGGCGCTTGCGGGCGTTGCCCTCGGCGATCGCGCTCGAGGCCCAGAAGACCTAGGACATGGCGGGTGAGCATCGGGATCGAGGAAGCGGCCATGGGGCGTACGAGCGCGAGGACGTGCATGCCCACGAGGAAGGTCACGAGGAGGGTCATCTCATAGCTGAGCTCGAGCATGCTGGCGGTCTGAGGTCACCGAGACAAAGGGGAAATGGTCCTTGTCTTGTCTTGAAAAAAGGACTGTCCTTGTTGTACCGAAATCGGAATCGGTTGTTTTCGGATGGTTGTGTTTGCAAGGATATTAGTTAGTAGTTGTTATGGCGTGTTATAATACGCTTAAACGAACGGTGCATAGATACCGCGCTGGTACGTCCCACGCCTGGCGTCGCGAGCGCAGTCGAGTACAGATACTGTGCTCTGTGCAGTGCTCGTGTATGCGCACCCATCGGAGTCAACAAGGCTGTCACGAGTAGTATCCCAGATGACGCTAGGTGTTATAACTGTTGGACCTTTTTTGACGCTTGTCAAACGCCTGCTGGAAGATCGCCAAGGCGCATGGAGCTGGCGGAGGAAGGGGCTAGGGACTCGATGCAAGGCAAGACGTGTAACGGGCGATGATACGCAGCGGTCAAGAGAAGGAGCGTGCGAAGAGGAACGGATCGTTTGTATAAATAAGGATGTGCAATCTCCATCCTAGAACGCTATGCACGAGACGGCGCGGGACGGCATGTGATGGCGAGCAGCGGGCGCGGCGATCGTCGACGTGGTGCGGAGGAGCGGCTGCATGGCCGACGCGCTATGGACGTCGCCGGCGTTGCAGGTCTGGCGGCAGAGGGGGCACGTGGCGTGTTCGACGAGCCAATGGAGCGCGCAGTCGCGGTGGAAGCAGTGCCCGCAGCGCAGCTGAAACACCGTATCTTCAAAGTCGCCGAGGCAAATGGCGCAGGTGTCGTCGAGGTTGGTCGGCGCCTTGTGATGCAGACTCTGGTCAAGGAACGCTTCCAGCATCGCCTCAATGAACGTCCATTTCGCGAGGATGCAGTGCACCTCGGTCTGCGTGATGAGGCGGAGGCCGTCCTTCCAGAGCGAGAAGAGCATGTCGAAGAAAAGCGTGAGGCCTTGCGTCCGCTCCATGCGCACGAACGCATCGTCCGACTCAAAGTACCGCTTAGGGAACGGCGTGAGGCAGAGACGCTGGAGCAGCTCGGCGAGCGGCGCCATCTCGGCATCCCGGCGGATCGAGTAGTACATGCGCATGAGCGACTTGCGGAAGCGGTAGCACTCGGAGTAGCGCTTGGTGACACGGCGCCACGAGTTGGTGATCGGGTTGGTGAGCTCGATCGTGTACTGTGTGTAGCTCGACTTGGGCGACGTGGCCACGATCTCTGCGTGGATGTGCACGTAGGCCGACCTCGGCGCTTTGAGGTGCGCGCGGAAGGGCTGGTCGAGGCCCGCGAAGAGCGACGAGAGTAGCGACGGTTGCTTCATCGGCGGTGGTAGGCAAGTGTGAGAATGACGTAGTGCAATCTGGATTGGCTTATTGGCTTCGAACTTCGCATTTTTCGAAGTTGCAGGTTGAAGAAACGCAGGTGCACGGGACCAGAAAACCAGCCAGCTTCAACCTTGCCTCCGAGACGCGTTCGTCCAAGGTGCACCAGCGCTGGACGTGCGAGACAGACGGCCGCTGACCTCTTGCCTCGACTTGCAGGTGTCGTGTGTCAGCAGTCCATTGCTGACCATTTTAAAACCAGTGGAGAGAGTGATCGATGCAAAGCAAAATGCATGGCGATTGTCTCTACAGTGCAAGCGACGTTATCTCAGGCAGCGCAGTTGGCACCGACTACCTCAAGAATCGCCGGTATGGGTGGCGTCTTGCGAGCCAATGAAACTCGACAGAGGGCACCTGCAGACAGCTTTGCTTTTCTTCGAGGCGCCAAGCGAAGTGGGCGTGCCCACGTGGTCCATCACGGAAAGCTTGAAGCATCAGAGAAGATGCGCCACAGAGTTGGTGCCCACGCATAGAAATGACAAATTGCGTGTCAAAGAGACGTGAACGTGCTGCGTTTTTAGCGATCTTGTGCACATACTACCGGTATCCATCGCACAATTGTACCAATATTCACCACGCATGCGTCCAGAATAAATCACCAACCACACGTTTTGGATCCGATTGTGCGTCTGGTCAGCACGCTGCGCTCGGCCCCTGCAGTGCCATTTCATGCGCTCTTCAACGGAGCTACGGTCTGGTTGCGTAGTGTTATTGCTATAGTCTTCAGACACAGACAAGGCCATATCCACGGTCCTCGTGCGCTCGGCCACGTCATCAGGGGCGTCGTCGTCGTGGTTGAACGTGGTGTAGACAAGGCGGTGCGTCCTACGTCGCTTTGCTCGCAACGGGTGCGCGTGAGGCAGGGCTGGGGCGTGTCTTCGCCGCCAAAGCCTCGGCACAACAGCACTTGTTTGATGTTATTGTATCGGGGATCGTTTCTATCACGATTTGTTGACACGACGGTCCGCCGCAACTGGGGTTGGGCGGGATGCTGGGTACAAACACATATTAGATAGTCGCTGCATGACGTGTTTCCCACCTGCAAGGTGAACACTCAGACGCACCAACGCGAGGGCTTGGCGCCAAAGATTGGCGCCAAAGTTTTAAAAATCTGGCGAAACTCCATTTTGGAGTATTTTGAAGTGCCAAAACATGTGATGGAGAAAGCCAGAAACTGCGCTGATATTCGAATTTTGTTGCCCGACCGCATGGTCCAAAGTATCTTGGAGGCGGTAATGGTCAGCAGGAGGCACCATGCAGCCGCAACCATGGAGCTGCTTTGCCGGTCGTCACGGTTGTCGCCATGGTGACGCCACATCAATGCGTTGGTAGCATGGTGCGGTGCCGCTCAACGCCATGATATTGCATTGCATTCTTCTGGTCCTTCAACCGTTCGCGCTCCTTCCGAGAACGATGCATGGCCGTTCCCAGATTGCACTTACAAGCGTCGTCTGATGCATCGTCGTCTGGTGCTATACACCACACCTCTGCCTTCTGTGACCACAGGATCCTCTTGATCGTGCTTCGGCATAGCATCTCTGCCTGTTTTCGTCCTCGTTGATTGCAGCTGTTCATGGTTCATGGCGAGACGGAGTCAGAACTACTCGAATGGAACTTGCACGAAACACGACGTCGCACGCGGAGGGTCCTGGAGAAGGAACGACGAGGTATCAACCGAGAACAACGTACGTGCGTACATTGTACGTGTGTCTTGCTGCCCGCCATAGCAACAAGCTATGGCAACAACAGAACGACATGCCCATCGTCTTCTTCTTCTCTTTCCATATCCCTCTCGCAACAATTAAATACGCATGCAGATCGAGGCAGCCTCCGACGTAAATAGGGGCTTTGGCTCAAACCTTGTTGGTTGATGCTTTAGCGGGTTTGGGCCAAGGCTGACCTGGGCGTCACGCTTCAGTAAACCAAAGTACCATCGCAGCCTCGTGGGTTGTTTTAAGGGTCCACCTTGCTGGCTATGCCATCGCCCGTAGCTATCGCCCGTCATATCCACTGTAGTACAGTAGTAGCACACTGCAACCCTTTAATGCACTGGCTAGACAGATTGCCCGTATGTAGAGTCGTGTTTGGGGCCTTGATTAGCCCCGTGTCGATGGAGACATCGGGACATCAATGCCCGGCAGCGCGATGTTGTACGCCACCACCCACGTGCAGCGACAGTAGCCGATTAAATACACAAAAGCAATTCAAATAGCGGTCAGTACCAGCGCCCCGAGACGACGCGGTGGCGACACATAGGGCACGTCTGCGTCTTGGCGAGCCACGGCAAGATGCACTTGCGGTGGTAGTGGTGGTGGCACTTGGTCTCAAACACGGCGCCGGCGCTGCGCCGGTCATCGTCGCCCTTGTCATCGATGCTTCCGAGGCAGATCGAGCAGACGGCGTCCGCAGCGCAGAGCGTCGTATGGCGGCGGCGCGACGTGCGCGCATCCGGTGGCACGACCAAGAAGGCGGTCGCGAGGCGCAGCCACGCATCGACGAGGACGCGCTGGGCCACACCGAGCAGCGTCACGAGCCGGCTGGCGTCGTCGTAGCTCGAGAGCACGTGCTCCACAAAGGTGGCCAAGCCGGCCTTTCGCTCGGCAAGGATCGTAGCGTCGTCAACGATAAAGTGCTTGGGTGGGAACGGGCAGCGCGCGAGCGCCGAGAGCGCGTCGATGAAAGGCGCCAGCGCCTGTGCGTGGTCGCTCTTCTGGACGACCTTGAGCGTCTTATGGCACTGCTTGCGGAACGTCACAAACTCCGAGTAGCGTCGGAACGCGACCCACCATTGGTACGTCCCTGGCTGCGAGCAGATGATCGTGTACTGCGTGTAGTGGGCCTCGGCGGGCCCGACTGGCGTCGCCTTGATCACGACCTGGTTGCGGCTCATGGTCGCGCTGGCCGCGAGCGACGCCGACGGCGCCCGCAGGTGGGCGCCGCGCGGCTTGGGCGCCGGCTCGGTCGACGCCAGGAAGCTCAAGAAGCGCTGGCGCATCGTAGCAGCCGGAGCGCAACTGCCACATTGCACCACTGCCTTGTGTTTTTCACGTGTAAAACACACGTGCTTTATTACACCAATTCAAGAATCCTCCTTTTGATATTAACACGATTTATATGCTAACACTATATTTAGAGTGTGACACATACACTACTTCACGGTGATTACGTATGGGTGTCAAGCCAACCGCTGCGAGCTGGCAAGGTCGTGGGCACAAGGCAACGTGCCATGACCCGCTGCCCGTACAATGCGCTGGCAATTGCCGACGACGCGATCATCCTCGCGGCCGACGACAACTGCCCGCCAAGGTCGCCCGTCTGCTTGCTGAACAAGAAGTGCCGCCTCGTCAGCGACGACGGCAAAACGCTGCTGTCAACACTGGCAGCAGACCTGACTGCGCCACTCGTGCCCTACTACTCGTTCGCCGCAGTCGGCAACCTCGCCAACTACCCTAACGCGACGCTGTAGCTATATGTGCGATTCCACTGCAACATTGCGTGATGCGTGTGCTTTTAGTGGTGTCGACTGCGCCGGCGGGTACCTCGATCTCGGCACACTCCTCTTCCCAGCGACGCTCAAGTACGTGGAGTGTCGCCTCGTGTAGCATCCATTCCTAACGCTTTGCCAATCGAGTAGCAGCTCGCGGCTCAATCGCCCCACCATGTACACGACGTAATGATGGAAGCGTGCTCTCATGAGGCTAGAGCCGTGCACCGGTGCAAGCTGCGGTCGCTATCGCCAGAGATCAAGTGGCCCACCAACCTCGAGACCTTGTACACCGCCTTCAACGCTTCGCATAAAGTCTGAATGCTCTGATCTGTACATAGGTCTCTTGTTGACAACGAACTGAGCGCGTTGCCACCGAACCTGCCGCCGAGCCTTCGCACGCTGTACCCCATGCAGGCCTGTCAAAGACTAAGTAAAGGTTTGTGCAATGTGCTCGTAGACGACTGAGTAGCAATCACATCCAAGATATCTCCAAGCTACGGACAGCATCATTGAGCTCTCTGTACATCCTCGTCCTCACGCAAATAGTGTACGTATCCATCAATTACGTAGCGATCTTCGAGGCAATGCCCTGACGTCAATCCAAGACATGACGTGGCCAGCCCTCAACTCTTTGTACAAAATGTGCTCTCGCTACGATGTCGCGACGTTACGCCTAGGGAGCTCAGCGGCAACAGTGCGCTACAGACCATCAAGAACGTCAAACTGACCAACGCCATCGAATACGTGTGCGTCCGACCTCCATGTGCCATAGAGCTTATGGTCCCATGTAGCGGCGCGACGGCGACTGCGCTGGCTGACTGGGTCATGGACGAAACTACGTACTTGGCACTGCGTCGCCTGACGCCAACGCTGTCCAACACCGAGGCGCTGGATGCTGCGACCATCTCCGGCGTCGTTCCCAGCTCTCTCTGTGGTGCCGTCGAAAATGGCGCGCTCAAGCCGCTCTGGTCGGTCGATACCCGCTGCAGCTGGTCAGCCTGTGTCATGTCGTCGTCGCCCAAAGCTAAAACGACTGAGACCACATCAAGTCCGTCCAAAATAGGAACACTCGTATCACTCAAGTCAACCGCGTAGATATCACGTGGATATTTGTTGCCGCCGCTATCGCACTCTGCGCGATCCTCGGCGTCTTCTACAAGCACCGGCGCCGACGAGGTACACAATATGTCTATTATCCATCGACCAAGCGAATGTTTAATCATCGGATGAGTAGAGTGGTCCGAGCCCTCAGATGGACTCGCCACCGAGCTCGATGCGTTCGAACCGATCCGAATTCCGAGCCGCGACCTCATCTACCGAAGTAAGCTCAGCGAAGGCGCATTCGGCGAGATCTGGCGCGGTTCGCTTCGTGGCCGGGCCGTTGCCATCAAGCGGCTCCTTCCGAATCGCGGCAGCGTCGAAGACATTCGCAGCTTCATCGCCGAACTCGAGCTCATGAACCGGTACGTACCCTACCCCCACCCTACACAGACCCTAGTCATTCTCACTCCGGACGACATTACTAGGTTCCAGTGCCCGCAGATCGTCGCTTTGCACGGTGTTGCGTGGACTCGACCTCGTGACCTCGCCGCCGTCCTCGAGCTCATGGACCTCGGCGACCTCAAAGCCCACTTGGCGTCCCATGGTCGCTTGGACTGGACCTGGAAGCTCCGAGTCCTCCGAGATGTGGTGGACGCCCTTGTGTACATGCACTCGATGAACATCATCCACCGCGACCTCAAGTCGCGCAACATTTTGCTGGACACGACCAAGGGCGCCAAAGTGAGTGATTTCGGCGTCTCAAAAGAAGACTTTCAGGAGACCATGACCATGAGCGTTGGCACGTACCGGTGGATGGCGCCCGAGATTCTGAAAGACGACCACTACACAGTTGCTGCCGACATCTTCTCGCTGGGTACTACGTTCTTATGGACAGTCTCAATTCTGGTTGATCATGCTTCTCTCCTGGCATAGGAATGATTCTGTCGGAGCTGGACACGCACGAGATTCCGTATGCGAACGCGATGAATCCGACGACGAACAAGCCGTATGTGGACACTGCGATCGTGGGTCTCGTCATCGCAGGGTCGATCCAGCCGACGTTCACCGTCTCGTGTCCGGCGTGGGTCCGTCAGCTCGCCAAACAGTGCTTGATGTACAACCCAAACGACCGACCGTCAGCACCAGAGGTAGCGTTTTCGTTGTCGTCAACGTTGTAAGAAATTATAGACAACTTGGGTGTATTATGATAAGACGTCCTGGGGCTCGTCCTGGGACAGGGATATGAGCAGCCGAGCGTGGCCTTATTATGGTGACCGTCTTCAGTATCGAATGATTTTAAATGTTTTGTCTCTATATGAAATAAAATAAACGTTTAAAAATCATTTCAAAACGTTTTTTTTCGTTTTTTTTCGTTCTTTTTGTGGGGCTGCAGTGGCAGTTCGCAAACCATATCGCGGCGACCGATGCCTCCCACCCGAGAAGCTTGTCGACAGTGTCTTTTGGCGCGGCCTGGATGACGTTCTTTTGCTCTTGGACGCCATCTTCAAGGCTCTCGGCGCACTTGAAGGCGACGCTGCTACGATGAGCACGGCTTACGCTTCCTTTGTCTTCGTCTATTGCCACCTCTCGACGGTCCATGGACTCGGTGAAGAACGCGCCGCGGCTCTTGCGTGCTTGCTGCGGCGGTGGGCCCGCATCTACTCACCCATGCATGCGCTTGCCTTTTTATGTGACCCGTTCTACTACTCGATGCGCACTGCTGTGGCGACCAACATCGGCGTTGAAGCCCTCAAACTTGGCCAGGGTAACCTCAAGGCGCAATGCCGCAGTGCCATCGTGCTGCTGGCTCGGTTGCACCCGGAACCCATTGTCGAGCGCTCGTACTTTGACGCTCTTCTCGCCGAGTACATGCTTTTTGCTCTCCGCGAATAGCGCTTCATGCTGGAGAACGCGGGTCACTCGCACTTCCACCCGAAGATGATTTGGTGCGACGACAAGTTCCCGCTACTCTCAGCGTGCATGGTGAAGATCTTTTGCGGCCCTGCCTTGACTGCAGGCGTTGAGAGGAACCACAAGGTCGGCGCTAATGTGCACACGGCTCTTCGAAACCGCCTCGGCAACGGCAAGGTTGAGCGGCAAGTTGCTGTGGCCCACAACGCCAACGTGGCCAAGCGTGGCGGACCCGAGCTGCGTCACCCATTCGCTCATTTCATGGCCAAGATGTTTGACCCCGACGCGGATGTGATAATCATCAACGACAAGGAGCTCAACCTTGTCGACCGGCGACCCACTGCGATCCAAGCCGACGGTCAAGATGTTGAAGATGCGTTATATTTGCTTCTTACGCCAGATGAGTGCTTGGAGCAGGTTGTTTTGCACCAGTCCCTCGAGGGAAGCACCGTCGCGTGAGCCAACGTTGACGACAAGGGCATTTCCAAGCTGTCGACGCATGTCTAATTCGAACATTCGCTATCCAATCGCCATATTTTAAAATCATTTTTAAATCATTTTAAAATCACTTATTTTAAAATGAATTTAAAACGAACGGATCCATAATCAGGACCATGTCTTTCTCACAACGACGAATGTCAATTGACCAAATTCCATACGTACTCAATACATCTCCCACGGTATTCACGAGTACAAACGAGCGTGATGCTGTGTTTTCGGAAATTACGGCCGTGTGACCTGACCAAAAGTTCTATGTACTCCGATGTCGCGGCAACGACGCACTGCTGCACACGACAACGTGTGACGACGGCTCTGTCGACGCGCCGCGCGACCTCCGTACCACTTCGTGGAACCCAGCCGATGTCGACGAAAGTATCTTGGGCTGCCTTCGCTCGTTTGTAATTGTGGCCTCACTTTGCCTTTTTACAAGTGCCGCGACATCAATACATGCGCGAAACGACGACCTCGGAAATCGTGCTCTGGCGCGTCTCGGAGGAGTTTGCGTCGCCGGTTATGGTCGTTGATCCGAAGGACTCGAACCAGTTGGAGAACCGGCTCAAACAGACGCGACGCAAGCGGGTGCTCGTGCTTCTGTTCGGCGTCGTTGTCGTCGTCGGAGCTGCGATCGCAATCGTGCTGTCGTCGTCGAGTCCTGTCGAAGCAAACCAGAAAGCAAGTTTTACGCCATGGCCGTCGACAACTGCGACGAACGAAACCTCCGTGCTAGTGCCGATCGGTACCGATGTGCCGACGCCCGTACCGACCTCGACAAGGACGCCCGAGCCAACCACGCCAACGCTTGCCCCCGCCAACACAACACTCTTTCCGTCACCAACAGAATCGGCAACGATCACGTCAGAGCCGACACCAGTCGCCACGCCTTCGCCACCACCGGCACCAACACCGGCACCAACACCGGCACCAACGCCTGCACCGACCGAGGCGCCAGTCACGTCGTCCAACAAGGCAAGCTTGCGCATCGTCAATCGATGTGAAAAGGACATTGAGATCGTCTACTCACTCTGCTTCGAGCACGTCGCGTGCGTCGAAACGTCCCTGTGGCTCTCGAGAAGCGTGACGTGGGACGTCTACGGCCACCAATATCAGTCGTCGACCTTTCGTGCCGGCTGGAGTCCAGAGGCAACGCGTCCGTCACAGCTGCCATCCATCGTGATCTCATCGAATCATTTTTGTCTAGTGTTTGAGTCGAGTCGCGGCGGTGGCAAGGTGTGGTATGACATTAGCGCCATACCACCGGGGGTACCTCGCTGCAATCTTGCAGCTCCACCCGTCTCACGTGATGTCCTGTAGTGTGGCAATGGCATGAGCTGGGAAGCGTGCAGCAAGGGTGGTAGTGTCAAAGGCTATAACGTTGCGATCGGTGTCGCGCCGCAGCGTCTCGCCCCAGAGGACGGGTACAACTGCCCACCCCTGGTTTGTGCAACCGAGCGGTGCGCGGACGCCTACCTTTTCCCAAAGGACGATTACCACACCAAGAGTTGTCACCAAGACGAAGCGCTCGTCGTCACTTTTTGTGCATCGTCGTGAATGCTCATCCCATTGGTGTTCATCGCTTTGTAAGAAACTGATTTTTAACTGGAATGGCAACATCATCATGCAAGTGGCTCCTAGTACTTCATGGGTTTCATTGAATGACATGGTCGGGACAGAAACGCCGAGTGACAGACTTTGACATTAGCACCACGTCGCTACGAGCACCTCATCGATGCTGCAACTCTTGGTCTTGACATTGTCGGACGGAAAGAGATACGCGTCTGGGCACTGCTCCGAGGCACACTGGACGTCCACGCAGTTGTAGCTGGCTTCCGACACAACCCGTGCCGGGCGCACACTCAGCGGCACATTGTAGCCCGTGACGGTGCCGCCTCGACTGCATGCGTCCCAGCTCAGACCATCGCCGCACTACGCGCCACAAGAAACATTCTAGTAACTCGATCAATCGGGTTATTGTCTGTACCCCCGGCGGAATGACGCTGATGTCGTACCACGTCTTGCCGCCATTGCGCGAGACTTCGAGCACTAGAGGATCACAGTGTCAGTGCCAAGACTGAGAGATCCACAAAGGCGCACAAGTGGCCTGTGAACTCGGCCCGACTCGAAACGTCGACGACTGAAACGAGGAGCCAACGACATCTAACGTGCCACCGACACCCACGGTTTGGACGTAGTCGCTTTTGCCGCTCGATGTGACAAAGGTGTAGTAGAGGCTGATACTGGCGCCGCAGTTGTTGACGAAATGGATGGATCCTGGGGCCGACGATGGGCCTACCGTAGGCGACACAGTTGGCGTTGGAGCTTGGGTCGAAGGCAGTGCCGTAGTCGGTGCTGCGGTAGGCGATGGAGTCGGTGCTGGCGTCGTCGGTGGGCTCAGAGGTGGTGTTGGAGCTGGAGTCGGGCGAACAGTCGGCTCTGGTGTTAGTGACGACGTCGGGACTGTAGTGGGGGCGGTCGAGGGGACTGGTGTTGGGGTCGGTGTGAGCGTCGGTGTGGGCATTGGAGTTGCTCGAGTGATTAACGATGGAGAAGGAGTTTCGGCATCTACCGGCATGAAGACTGGCGCTGGTGTTGGCGCTGGTGTTTGTTCTGTTGCTGGCGCGACTGTCGTCGGTGCCACCGTCGTTGGTACAATTGGTGTAGAGGTCGTTGCTGCAATCGTTCCCGTCAACACGGTAAGAGGTGCCTCTGTCGTTGTCGCGGAGGCTTCTGGCACCGGCTCCATGACGCTAGCTGGAGAAGAGGGGGCATTTGTTTCACTTCTCGGCGGTGCCGTGACCAGAACCGGTCCGCTTGTCTGCGGCGGGATGGTCGAAGTGGACGACTCGACAGCCGCCGGCGCAAGCGTATTTGTGGTAAAGTTGTTTTTTGCGTCGCCGTTCGAAGTGTACCGTCCGTTGGCCTGCGTGAAAATCACAGCGAGAGAAATCGCGACAATGACCAGCGCCAACGCGATCAAGCTCAGCACCAATTTGCGCTTCCGTCGGAGCGCGTGGACACCGTCGTCGACCTTGTCGAGCTCGTCGTGTCGGCTGGAGTCAATGCTTCTCGACGCCGCTGTGCCTTGTGTAGAGAGATGCAGGAGTCGCCATCGGCCACTAGATCGGCGCGGCGGCGACGCTAAGAGCGCAATGGAGTCGGTCGAAAGGCGCGCCGGCGACGACTCGGGCGTGAGCACCACGAGTCGGCTCATGGAAAAATGGCGAGACGCGTGTCTGGAAATAGGCAGCGTCGCGCAGAGATCGATCTGCCTTCTTGATTCGGCGGTTGATACACGTCACTGAAAGAGATGCGTCCGTTGCAACACGGGCCGTCACTGGGTTCGACGAGCGACCTACACTATGATAGGGTCCTTTTCACCACAACCGACGATCATGTCGAGGAATCTCCATGCATACCGCTTCTGCGCAGAAACGATAACGACACACAACTGGTGCCACCACAGGAATCCCTCGCGTAAAGCAACACGATGAGATGCTGGCTTGCATCAAGAGGCGTTGAGACAGCGTGGACGGCCATCCACACAGAACTGATTAGTGGCGTGCTTGTATACCTCGGTCTTATGATGGCGCCGCAGTATGGATGCTCCGTATGGATCCGGTGCGACTGGGGTGCACAGTAACCAATACCTCTACGAAAACGGCCGCGACAAAGCTGCAGCATCCGGTGATTCGATCGCCGAGGATGGCATGCATAAGGATCAAGTCCATGTCGTTTGTGGCTCAGATCTTGTCACATTTTAAACTCAATCTTTGAGGGTTGAATTCGAGGTTGTGCATTTTTGAGATCGATGCTCGATCCCTTATCGTGGTGCACGTGGGACTGCCCAGCAGCAACACAACCGTCAATATTCGAGCGCCAACAGTGTTTGTTTCGACTCATTGTATGGTTTCAACTATTCGGCATTTTGCGTTGTCCAGTGAGCCTGTAGCGCGACGGTGTTCGGGAAATGATGCAAAATATCCAACTATCTTGGGCCACTAAATCGATCTACACCTAACCTTCTACTGCCTATGTATTGTTTTTCATGCTGCACAAAACGTGACCTGGAACGTTGCGCTGGCGTCGACACACGTGTGCACCTTGGTGTTGTCTGCAGGGTACAAGTACGCTTCTTCGCAGCCGTCGGCCAAGCACGTGATCACATCGCACTTGGCGTTGAGTGGCACGACGCGCATGGGCAGATTGAAGCCGACTTTGCCGCTGTGCTTTTTGCAGTTGTCCAGGCCGACGTTGTGGTCGCACTACACGACGGAAATAAGATCCAAGTGCGCACAAGAGAGAGATGTACCCCTGGAGGAATGATGCTAATGTCGTACGCGACGCGGCCTGTCTCCATGACCGTGACCTCAAACACTATTTCGCATGGAATAATAATCCATATCCAAAATCCAGTCGCATCCGTACGTGTGGCTTGGTCAAAGCCTGCGGTGGGCGTGTGGTAGCTCGTGCCCGTCTCGTTGGACGCACATCCATACCGGCCCACGTCGAGGTCGCAGAAGCCCCAGCGCTTGACGTCGACCGGTTTCTGGTAAATATGCAGCGGCATGCTGCAGTTGTTGACAAAGTAGTAGCGCGCTCGCTTCCACGGCACGTCTTGGCCGTTGCCGACGCCGTTGCTATGGACGTCTTCGGTGAGCTCGATCGACTCGAGGACCGCGGTTGGTGCCGGCGTCGGCGTCGGTGTTGGCGCCGGCGTTTCGGGCGCTGTCGCCGCCGACTTGTCCGACGCCTTGTCCGACGTCCCGGAGCCAAAGACGAGGACGCCGGCGACGATCGCAAACACTGC
>NW_012156567.1:0-1618 GCF_000151545.1 Saprolegnia parasitica CBS 223.65
GTACGACTGCGGAGAAAGTTGCAGCACGAACGAAGGCGTACAAGCAGAAGAGCCGCGAGCCAGTGCAGATGCAGCCGAAGAAATACCGCAACAAGGGCAAAAAACCTCCAGGCTAAGACCAAGTCATGGCTCATGTCGAATCAGGCGTGATGCTCAAACGAGCTGGTCCTTGCATCCGTCGCGATCACCTTCTCATTATTTTTGTCTTCATTTTGGCAGACGCCGAGAAAGCGATCGGAATGAACGCAAAGACGCATGCGTGGTGTACGTAGGTGTTCTGGACCAGCACATTTCCCTGGTTCGCAGCGTCGTATGCCTTTTTGCGGCGCGGATCTTCTTCCTTGTTGAAGCGAGGTACTTCTTGTCGACAATTCGGCGCCGTGATTTCTTTTGTCGTCCGTGGCTGCCGGGGCTTGTTCAAAATCCTGAGCTGGCAGCCTGCGAGCAGCGCATTATCCCGACGATGCAAACTCCCGTTGCTCAACTGGACGCTCGCAAAGGCCAGTGCCGCCTACAATGTACCGCACGAACGGCATGTCCCTGGTATGGCCCAGGAGCACAATCATGTTTTATTACAGGTTGTCGCCTTGTGCGAATTCGTGTCCAAAACAAAACGGGCGTCGACGAGCGGCTGAGGGTGGCTGGTCGAGCCAGCGATCGCGCGCGACCTGGAGGTGCTGCCATAGCGCCTCCACAGGAATAAAGTACAAGATCCCTGCACACGACGGGCGAGAGGTACGCAAAATACGTGGCAGTCACGATCCGCGGTATCGCTTTCGTTGCCGAAAGCAATATATGTCGGGTGCGCTGGCGCGTACCATCCCGCTACCGCTACCTTGGATCCTCCCACGCTAGATGATTGCGATACTTGAGCCTTCTAGGCCACCGCCTTTGACAGCTCTCATCAAGGTACATCGAATGGACGCTCTCCAATAACAGGTTTTCTGCGAATCCGCGGCGCGGATGCAGGTACAAAATGCGTTGCCGCCGTCGAGCGCTTGAAACGACCGCATTCTATCGTGCCACGTCATGGTACAATTTACAAGATGCAGCGATCTTTCAGGTATCCGGCCCATCGTCCGGATACGAGCCAATCGACAAAATTTTAATGCTGCGAGGAGCCTTCGTGGGCCGCCGGGCGGCCGTCGCGCTGGGCGCGGGCCTCGCCTCTGGTCTCTGCATGCACACGGGTCGGAGCCGCAACGACGAGCGCCCGCCATCCATCGTCATCGAGCAAGCTGGTACATACCAACTCTCTCTAGGTCGCTGCTGAGTCGTCGACGTAGAGGCCGCCGAAGCCACGGAGGGCGCCGCCACGCGGCACTACCCGTACGTGATTCTCGGCGCATGCACCGCCGCCCACGCTGCGATCGAGGCCATTTTGCAGCAGAGTCCGCTCGCCGACATTCTCATGATCAGCGAGGAGACCCACTTGCCGCGGCTCGACGCGACGCACGACGGGTCGACTGGCCCGCTCTCGAACGCGCTCATGGATTCGTACAACGAGTGGCGCCGGTACATCACGCCACGCCTCGACGACGAGCACGCGACGCCGTCCGTCTCGCTCGTGCTGGGCATGCACAACCTGCACGTCGACGTGGAGCAAAAAGCGCATCAC
>NW_012156567.1:3623-28091 GCF_000151545.1 Saprolegnia parasitica CBS 223.65
GCGTCGTGCACCGCAAGCCGCGGCTGTGCACGTTCCCGCGCTGCAAGCAGCTGGCGCTCACGCGGGGCGTGAATACGACGCAGCTGTGCGCCGACCACACTCAGACGATCCAGCATAGTACTAGCATGGACGCGCGGCCAGCGCCTCGTGTCTAACTTGATAAGAACGACCATGTGTCTCGAAACGCAGAGGCATCGCAGTGCCAAAATTATGGCGACGAGCAGTTGCATCATGCGCCGATGGCACCCAACATGATGATGGCTGCACTGTACTATAGACTTGTATGCAGCACCATGCACGGTAGAAGCCAGTGGGCTGGTTTCAACACGGTCGCTCCTACTCTTGACGGCAACAAGCCGCTTGAAAACTCGCTTTCTGCACGACGCTCGGTCGCTTTGCGGCGTGATCCAGTAGTTAAAACGCGAATACTAACTGTGTTGCACCAATCTGCAAGTAGCTTTTGCACAGGTGCGTGGGTGCTCCTGCAGATTGATTTGTACATGGAAGGAGGATCGGCTGGCGCCAAAGATTGCATCATCGCACAGGGTTGTTCTTAGATCGCTTCGAGTGGATTTTTGACCAATCGCACACCCGGAATCATATACAAGGACTCGGATTGGCTACAAGGGGCCAATCCGCGCAGCACCGTCTCGCGTAAAAGCAGAGTACTATCGGCTGAGAATCTCAGCAGATACTACACTGCACGTATCTCAGCCTGCGATGGCTGCTACGAGAAGAGTTGACGAGGCCACTCAAGCTGGACACACACGTCCCTGCCTTGATAGTCACAGGAGGCTTTTGTCGCGGCGCCGTTGCCACATGTTGGCAACAGGCAACCATTTTTTGTCACGTTTCCTGCCGACTGGATACTCCAGAATAAATGCCACGTTCATGTGGACCGCCATTCCACGATTGTAGTATGCCCAGCGACGACGAGTCCGAGTACAGCCTCGGCGACGACGACGACGCCGGTAGCTTGGACTGGGCCATGTCGTCCGACGCGTTGGGCACTTTTGTTGACGATGTGGCGTCGGCGCTCTCGTAGGCTCCACGATCTGATCTCTTCAACGCATGCTCATTTCCCCTCTTCTGCGAACTAGTCGAGACAATGCCATCGCTGCTGCATTTGGGACGCCATCAGCGCAACAGCAACAAATGTCCCCGCAGCGATTGCACAATGCCAAGCGTCCGGTCAAGACGTCGCCTCCGAAAGAGATCCACGGGCGGTGTCTTACGCCAAACTGCCCGGTCGCCCTCACGTACCGAGGCTTTTGCAAGGCCCACGGAGGCACTCGGCGCTGCAACGTCGCCTACTGTCCAAAGGGCCGTCAAGGGGGCGCTCAGTTTTGCATTGCGCATGGCGGCGGCAAATGCTGCAAGACAGACGGCTGCGTGCGCACGGCGCAGTCGCGCGGTCTCTGCAAGGCCCACGGAGGCGGCGCGCGCTGCAAGAACGACGACTGCGACAAGAGCGCCCAGCGCGGCGGCTACTGCCGGTCGCACGGCGGCGTCCAGCTCTGCTCGGTCGCTGGGTGCCCGAACGGCGTGCAGCGAAGCGGCAAGTGCGCCAAACATGATATCGTGCGACTGTGCTCGGTGAGAAACTGCGGACAAACCGACCGGGGCGGTGGGCTCTGCGCGACCCACCGGCGCAACAAGGTGTGCAAAGTCGACGGTTGCAATCGACTCTACGTGCGCTCGACACTCGGCCTCCCCGTCGACATGGGCTTCTGTGCCATGCACCAGCGCGCGCTCGACCCGTCTTCCCTACTGGAGACCTACGACGACGACGACGACGACCAAAGGGATGCACTGCTGTAGCCAACCGGCTCAACCGTCGCCACCCCGCGCTCGGTAGCATGGACTTTCTTGAACGATAGATCCAGGCCATTGTGGCGCACAAGCTCCTTGCCGCCATGTGGTTCTATATCTTTCCGGGCAGTTTGATTACTACAATGTGTTTGTGGCGTCGCGTGGAAGTGCTGGGTGGAAGGGGCAATCAATGAGAGCGTCGTTTCCAGGGCTGCTTCAATGAGATCATGCCTCGATTATTTCGTGCGAGCTTGGGGGGTTTGAAGACACTGATCGCGCCGTCCTAGTAGCGGGCAGGAGGTGGGGGTCTTGAGGAAGCTGTTCGAGCACGTTTTGTGGGCGTTGGGGGTACATAGAGCCAGGACGACGGTCTGATGCACAACCCATCCAAATACGATTCTCCAATTGAATTTATTTAATGATTTACGTGTGGTGCCTCCTGGATCCGACCTTTGCTCTGCACCTACTATCTACTTGATTCGTCGCGCATCGGGCACCGTGTTGCATTAGCGCGACTGCGTCGGTGGTGGTTTGTGTCAATTCCAAACCAGATGAACAGTAGCTGCAACGCAATACGTTCGACAAAAATGGGATGCCAAATTGCAATCGCACACATCCCGGCGGTGGCCGTTTTCAAGGGACAGTGAATTATGGTGAATTATTCCCGTGCCGTTTCCAACGCATCAACAGTGCCTCCCGCTCATGAATTGGATGGTACACATGTTTATTTCTCGGAGCACCATCATGCATAACGTTGTCGTGCATGGGATATGCCTGCACGGTTTGTCAACAGTGTAGCTGGCCCGACAGGTTTCTAACAAAATGCGATTTATGGGTGCGTACATCCTTTTGTTCAAGCGTTTTGAACGGTGGGCCCTTGGGGTTGCTCGACCACTCTCTCGTTTACAAGGTGGTCGGCAAGAAAACTTGAAGGTTCGTTTGCCTCCCATCGTCTCGGCCGCCCGCCCATTCGCATGCGGGCCTATCGTAAATATTGATAGAACCAATCAAATCCGTGTCTACATGATTCGAAGATCCCATTGGTGGGAATGGAAAGATACTAGCACCTTCAACATGGACACAGACTTGAACCCATATGCTGTACGTACTGACGTTATGGCGAGACCGGTACCGTAGAATTGTTGGCACTTGCACCAAGTCCAGCATTGCGTGGAATCCATGCGTAGCGTTATTTGTATGGGCACCTGCACGAATCACAGTGCTGGGTGGGTGTGATTGATTCGACGGCAGGTGCGAGCCCGACACGCTTTTCGTGTCCAGGTCCTTGAGTGCACTACGATTACCGTTCATCGTCAGCGTTGGCTGCTGCGGCTTTGCTGATTTGACGGCGGGCTCAAGAGCCAATAGCAGACGAGCCAGCAACGTCGGCTGAATAGTAAACGTCGTTCGTGCGGTGTTCTCAACACGCGGTAGGGCCAACGCATGTCGACACCTGTGTCGTCACTGCTCCCGCATAAGCCGCGACCTGGGTGCACCGTTGGGTCACTTTGTCTCCTCGACGATGGACGTACCAGTGATTGTACTCGATACGGCGCCAAGGTCCGAAAATAGTCGGAACGAGGTCATGGTTTTCCGCTCAAGGGTAGAGGCGAGATGTGGCAAGGAGCTGTGACTTTGCGTCGATCCACAAACGCGTATACAGTAGTAGTGCAACCATATACTAGTACAGTGTATGGGCGTATTTCGCGTTAGCTTTATTACAAAGAGTTCGCATACGTAGAGACGAGCAATCTCCGTCTTCTTCGCTCGCTCGCCGGGTCGTGGCTGCGCAAGCGGCGGCGCGGGGGCTCGTCTTGCTCTTCTGTGGTCGTCAGGGGGCTCTTGTGGATGCGGGTGAGGCGCGCTGCGTAAAGGTCCTTCAAGTTTTGCCGCCGGTGGTGAAGCTACGCAGTTTATTGAGGTCATCCAGAGACACCAGCGACTAAGGCGGGGTTAGCGACTGGGGGTCGCGGTGCAGGACGATCGGCAATGTGATCTTGGTGCGGCCTAAAAACGGGGCACCTCGGGCGGGGCACAGAAGCGGGCGGTGGCAATGTTGGCAGGGACGTCTTGCTTCAGGCGCACCACGTGGCCGAGCAGGCACCAGTGCTAGCGGGCAACGATTTCGCTCAGCGGGACGCAGTCGCAGCGGTCCTAGAGCGCGCCGTCGGCGAGCGTGTTCGGGTGAAAGATAACTAGAAGACGATGCAGCTGCCGGCGATTGAAGCTGTCAAGGCCCGCCAGAATCGTCGGCATCGATGCTTGTTTCTTGCTCGTTTGGGCAGAATGGGGCCAGAAGAAAAAGGAGATAACCGTTTGGTTCCTGCCGACGTACCTCGGGTCTTGGGCAGGCACGGACGCAGCAACAACAATGACATTCGACGTTGACGCAAGGAGGATCCGAATGTGGTCTCTTCTTTAGAGTCGCACGAGAGAGCCCGACGTGTCATGACGACGAGGCATCATCCGCGTTGACCTCGCGGTGTGGCAGCACTGCGGCCATTTACGTTATGCAGAATGATAGAATGCACAATATTGTCTATCCTTCATTACAACACTGCGAGGTTGGAATCGTATCTCGCCTGCCTTTCGTAGGACTCGGAACCATGACCTTGATGGCCAAGAGTACATTGGGAAGAAGGAAATGGCGTCATTTTCCCGTGGTACGGTAGCCGGAAAGGGTGCAATGGTGCAGCACCTGCGCGTAGCATGTCTCGGCGCGGCTGTCTACGCGGGCGTCGTCGTCGCGTGCGCGCCTCGATGCGCTAGCGCTGCATTTAGCGCTCTTTGAAGGCAACTTACGCGACGTGCAGCGATGGCTGCGATGCCACCCGACGCATCTCTCGCCGCGGGCCGTCGACTGCGCGACACGGTGTGCTCACATGGAGCTTGGCGAAAGGCACGTCGGCGGCGGTCGACTACGCGGCCATGATCGGCCACATGGGGCTGCGCACGATCCTCCTCGCTGGGCTCGTATCGGGCCATGGATGCTGCCGCGACACATGGCCATCTCGAGATGCTCTGGCACCTGCACACGCACACGTCGCTCAGCCCAAGTCTTCGTGCGATCGACGGCGAACGGCCACTTGCATACTGTCCGCTTCCTTGACGAGCATCGGACGGTAGGTTGTTCCGTGGGCGCCATGGACGCTGCCGCCGGGAACGGCCACCGGAGTGCTGTGCGCTATCTGCACACGCACCGAGACAAAGGTGCTCGGTCCTTGCGATGGACTCGGCGGCCGCGCAGAACGGCTAATTAAACGTCGTCCAGTGGCTCCACGCACACCGCGTCGAAGGCGGCGCCGAGGCCGGCGTTGTCGAGACGCGGGACGCGGGCTTTGAGGACAGTGCAGATTTTATGCGGTCGCATTGCGATCTCCGCGTCGAGCGCACATCGGTGGCCGACGGCGATGAGTTGGATGCGTCGGCCGACGACCCTAATCACCGACGCTGATCCGTGTTGTAAGATCATATTCATCTATTCCTGGTAGGAACGTTTACGTGGTGTACCAGCATCCCAGGGGATTAATTCGGCGTGTCGTGTCTCAATACGGCCAACCCATTGGCTATAATTCTAGATTGGCTGACCAATTAAACGCAGTTTCATTGGTCTCAGCCAATCGCATCGCGCGGAACGTGTCCTGTCAAGTGCGATTTTGGAGTTTCTGTTAAGTGCTGTCACATGATTCACATTATACTCGATTTTGTAAACATTAAGTATGACGCACTTATCAGGGGTACATTTATAAGTGCGTCGAAGCCGCACCTAATAGAGCCTCTCAGCGCGCGTTGATTTCCGGACAGCGGAAGCGCGCGGAGACGACCGTCATGGCAAGGACACCCTCTAGAACCATGGGGCATCATGGGAAGCAGGTGAAGCCACGAACGGTGGACGAGGCGGAGCCCTTCCAGAGCGGCAAGCGCAGAGGATGCAAGAGACCCGAAGGAAGGCAAGACTCGCGAAGCGTGAGCAATCCGCCGCAGCGACCTTATCGACGGAGGCCAACTCGACTCATGACGAAGGCGTCAAAGATGCTCTGGAAGTGCCAGGTGACCCAGATGACCCAGGTGCGATGCCACGTTGAAGACTGCAGCAAGCGACGACGGCGCGTTGGCCCGGAAAAGTCTGCGCACCGCAGCGCAGCGAAGGTCGCGCGTTGACTTTTGTCTAGGCCAACGCGCCGTCGTCGCAAATACTGGTAAGCAGTGCTTCGCATTCAAAAGTTCAACTGTGGCACGTGGGCCCTGACGCCAACGAGCCTTGCGGGCCTTGACAGCTTCCATCGCCGACAGCTGCACCGCCCTCTAGGTATCCTTCACCGGAACACGCTCGGCGACGTCGCGCTCTACAAGCGCTGTCATAGCGTCCCGCTGAGCGCGATCTTCGCCCGCCAGCGCTGGCGCCTGCTGGGCCACGTGCTGCGCATGAGTGTAGAAGTCCCTGCCAACATTGCCGCCGTCCGCTTCTTTGCCACGCCCGATGCACCCCGTTTTTAGGCCGCACCAAGATTACGTTGCCGATCGTCCTGCACCGCGACCTCCAGTCGTTGACACCGCCTCAGTTGCTGGCGACTCTCGAGGATCTCAACAAACTGCGCAGCTCGCCCCCGACGGCAAAGCCTGAAGGCTTTTACACAGCGTGTCGTCATGGGCCTCACCCGCGGCCGCAAGCGCCCCCGGGCGACGACAGAAGAGCAAGACGAGCCCCCTCGCCGCCGTCTGCGCAGCCACGGCCCGGTGAACATATAATGAAGAAGAAGATTGCTAGTCTCTACGCACTGGTCTCTACGTATGCGAACTCTTTGTAACAACGAAGATAGCGCGAAACACGTTCATATATATATTCAAAAGTTCCTACCAGCTCACCCCGCACGGGACCTGTTATATATATGAACGTGTTTCGCGTTATCTTCGTTGTTACAAAGAGGTCGCATGCGTCTATTGTCAACGAAATCCACACGCGAACCACGACGATGGCGACCGCCTTTGTACCACGTAGTTGGGAGTAGCAAGGGAATTTTATGGCCTTGGTACAGCGCTGGACCCCAAGTGTCGTGAGACCTCTGATGACGGGATCGACCTCCTTCTATCGACTTTTAGAGGCCTTGAACAATATTTACCACGGGCACAATGCAAGCCGATGCATTGCCTGGCGAAGCCCTACATCGAAGGCTATGGAGACAGCTTGAATACAAATCACATCGTAGTATTCAAGAAGAGTTAATAGCTACTCTGCTTTGTGCCCAAGGTGTGCAGCTGTGCCTTAAGGTCCCGGATTTCTTTCGAGAGCTCTTGCGTGCGTCGGAAGAGTGCGCTTGCCGAGGGCCCTTCGATGGTGGTTTCCAGCTCACAGACCGCCGTCGCGTTGGCCTCTTGGGTGGCTTCGGCCGTGACCGCCCGCGTCTCGAGCACGTTCGTGTCACTCTTGGCTTGTGTCAGCTGTGTCTGCAGCGACGCTTCCAAAGCACAAGGACTTTGACAGCGACATTGAGGTGGGTCTTGGTGAGCCACCGGCACCACCAGACCTGGTCGCTGCCGCAGAGCTCGAGTAAGAACGCAAGGTTTACGAGGCGCTCAAAGCGCAAGCCGACGACGCAGCAGCCCGCGCCGCATCGAACGAGTTGCGCCTCGAGAATAAGATTTTGAAGCTCCTGTCGACCATCAACGATCTCTCCGCCAGCGTCAACGCGCTCTCGTCGGACAAGTCGGCGCTCGCAAAGGCCAAGACGAAGCAAGCTTCACTCGCTTCGTCAACGTCACCGCAAGCAGGACAAACCACACACACGGCGGCTGCGCACTGCGTCTTCGTACTTGTCTCGGAACTCGGCCCCTTGGCTGCGAGGGTGGCAGTGGCATCGGCCAGTGCCTTCTCGTGGTCGGCCGAGAGGCGGCGTGCGACGTCTGATGCGCTGTCACAAAATCGGATTGCAGAGCAGAGACTTCTTGCTCGTGCTGCGCGGCCTGCACCTTGAGTGTCTTTTCGTGCTCGGCGCTGAGAGCTCGGAGATCGTCTTGGTGGTCGACATGCGTGGTCGTCCGTTGCTCCTGCAGCTGCATATAGCAGGCGCAACGTTCGTCACCGGTGTGCGACGCTGCGCGGCGGTGGTTGAGCTGCGGCTGCTCGCCGTCAGTGGTTATCTTCCCGTCGTCGCGGGCGCTGGCGTCGACCGAATAGTCGGTCGCACGCTGGCGGACAATCGTCGGGGTCGTGCTGCGCCCGAACGCGGTGGTACGCGAACCTTGGTTCGTGGCCGCTGTCGACTTTGGCTTACGCATGAGGGCATCTTGGGCTGCCAACTTGGTATCGGCGAGCTTTGCAGCGCGCTCTGGTGGTAGAGCGGGTCGTAGAGGGACATGCGATTTCGATTTCTGCGGCACCGAGATCACTCGCGCCGCGCCATCTCGGAGCTTGAGATGCAGCTGCAGGAGCAACAGACGACCACGCATGTCGACCACCAAGACGATCTCCGAGCTCTCAGCGCCGAGCACGAGAAGACACTCAAGGTGCAGGCCGCGCAGCACGAGCAAGAAGTCTCTGCTCTGCAATCCGATTTTGTGACAGCGCATCAGACGTCAGCGAACGTCGCACGCCGCCTCTCGGCCGACCACGAGAGGGCGCTGGCCGATGTTACTGTCACCCTCGCAGCCAAGTGCGCCGGCATGCAGCCGCTCACCGCCGAGGGCTGTAAAGGCGTTCAAGCCATCGCCGCGCTGCGTGCACTTGGTGTTTGTATCGCACGCTGGAGAAGCGTGACCTGCGACGCTGCGTCCTGTCAATAGCGTGCGAGGCGGCGCGCTTTTGTACTCTCCGCGGCTGCATCGCTCTCGTCGTGCTGGCTGCCGCTCGTCGCTTAGCCGCCTCCAAACGTCAATGGCATCTGAAAAGATTCGGAAGGCGTTAATTGCCCCGATATAAAGTATTTCCATACCAGAATAGATTGTAGCGTGTTAATATTCCCTGACGTGGCACCCTGTCAGTGCGGAAGGATTGTCGCCACAGCATTTGTGGCTGGCGATTCTCAGTCTCTCTGCGACGAGTACAGTACTGCTCTTGTAGCTAGCTACACGAAACAGGTAACTCGTGGGCTAGGCCAACGTGCGCCGCCTCTAAAGAGAGAACGACGACGCATTCTGCTCGAAGTTCAAGATGCTCCTCCGCGCATCCGTCGAGGTGCTCTCGTAGCCACGGGGTCATGCGCCAGCTCCATGCTATCGACCGCACATTGAGGGCTTTGCGTGTCCAAGTTGTAGACATATTCCTTGGACGAAAATTGTTCCTACAGGGCCATGCGGTTGGCGTCGCCGCCTAGCATACCTGCTCCGTGTCGTCGCCGGAGAGGCCGCGGATGCGCTCCTCGAAGACCGTGTCGTCCTATGACGGAACCTCGCCCTGGAGGTTGACCTCGAACGTCTTGTTCCTAACCGCGCTCATGCTGCTGCTCGACTCGTGTCATGTTCGGCTGGCAATGGCCTCTGGTAGTTTATTCAAATGTAAAATTCAACATTCGGGTTCCAGCTACGGTCGTCGACGTTGGTTGTCGTGACCTAAGCGTACGTTGTGGAAAGACGCTGCACAACCGTCCACATAGTACCTGGTGCTCACGCACAGCGCGACCGGTCGATAGCACGACGAGCGCGTCGACGCGGGCGCCCCAGCTATTGAGCGGCTGCGTCGTTCTCAAGGCGTCGAGAAAGGTTTGGATGGTGGCGGCGTCGCCGTCCAGTGTCATCTCGACCGTGTCGCGTGACGGCGTCTTGAGGTTCGTCGCGCCGCCGGCGATGCCCCGCTTGGTCATGGCGCGGATGATCGTCTGGCGGAACATGACCTGCTGCACGTTGCCCGTCGCCTTGGCGTGCACGACCACCATCGCGTCTCCGGATACAAACGGTCGATTGGACCGGATGACGGAAACCGCTTCGCCAGATGGTAGTGTAGTCGGACGATCTTGGCTCCGGGACGAACGACGACCTTTGAGCTCTCGGGTCTCCTCGTGACAGCGTCGCAGGTGGAGAGGACCGAGCACGTCGTCTATGAACGGAGTCGCTCCATGGGCACAAGTCGAGCAACACCAGCACTGCGAGTCAATAAGAACGTATTCGTGGCCAGCACCTGGGACTACTAGTAGGCCAAAGCAGCGAGCGCCAACAAAGACGTCGGGTGTGACCATTCGGCTCGACCACGCTTTGGTTCTCCCTTGTGGTCTCCAAGTACTCTGCGTGAAGGGTCGAGAGAATGCCTCCGTGGTCGAACATATGCAGGAAGTCAAGAGCGTTGAAATGCGGGTCGTTGGATTAGTTCTGGTCGACCGCCGTCGCTACATGAGGTGTTTCGACTGCCATGTACCAGCTTACTCCTACCACTAGTCTGGTATCGAACCTTGTCCCAAGGATGCGGGCAGCACTGCATGGAGCGCACTGATACCTCGAGGCGAGAGTCGTAGCCTAGGCAATTGAAAGTACGTATGTGCAACGACGCTGCGTCCACGCAGAGAGGACGGATGCAATGTATGAAATGTGTGCCAGTCCGAGACGACTTGTCTTGATGATGATGTCACGCTTTGTAGCGATCTTCGGTCGCCGAACTGGCGTGTTGAGGTGACCCATATGCCAGAATGTAGGTTTTCCTGGTTTTAGACATGGCTTTCAAGGACCCTGCGTCGCATTGAAATAAAAACCACGTTTAAGGTTAACGAATCGCATGTTTTAACGTATCGGCATAGGACACGAATTCTACCTGGCTTGAAGGACACGTTCTTTGGACGCCGGCCCGGGCCAATCGGCGCAAGTCTCCAACTTGGCCGCTGCCAGCCACGTCCTCGACCTCGTCCTCGTCCTCGTGCGACGGAGGCCGCCGGCGTCGGAACATATCCACTCTACCTACCGTAACCACAGGACCTCGCAGCATGGCCTTTGTCGTCACTGCCACCGACGCGCTGAAAATAGCCTGCGAAACCACGCCCATGACACACGAGCGCCAGCCCCGGGCCGGCCGGCCGCGCCGCAAACCCGCCGCCGACCGAGACAACCAAGCCGACGCCGGCCTCGCAAACGACTTGGCATCGCTCAAGGTATCGCCGTCGTCGTCGACGTCGACAGCGTCCTCGACTGCCTCGACTTCAACCTCATCCAAGAAGCCGGGCAAGAAGCGTCCGCCCAAGGCGAAGGCCAATGCAGACGACGCGCCGCCAGTCGCGCGCGCCCTCAACGCCAATGAAATGATGCTCATGCAATCGCTCATGGGCGGCTTTGGTGCCAGCTCTACCGCTGGCGACAACAACAACAACAACAACAGCCACAGCACGGACGACGACGAGCAGCAACCCGCACTCGAAGCCGCGGCCAAGCCACCGAGCAAGAAGGCCGCCAAGTCGTCGTCGGACCCCGTTGACAAGCGCGATTTCCTCTTTAGCGGGCTCCCCGTCGCTGTGCGCAGCCAGCTACAACTCGACGACGTGGCCCAGTACAGCGTGACGGACATGAAGACCGCCGCGCGCATCTCGCACTTCATCATGACGCTGCCGGGCTTGACGCCCAACAGCGTCATCACGGACGCGACTGCGTGCGTCGGCGGCAACACGGCGTCGTTCTGCACCTTCTTTCGCTACGTGCAAGCCGTCGAGATTGATCCGACGCGCTTCCGCATGCTCGTCCACAACATGCACGGCGTACTCACCTTTGTCAACATCCAGTGCTACTGCGCCAACTACGTCGACGTCGCGCAGCAGTTCCTTCAAGACGTCGTCTTCATCGACCCGCCGTGGGGCGGCCCCGAGTACCGGACGCGGTCGACGGTCGACTTGCACCTTGGCGAGACACCGCTCGCCGACCTCTGCGAGCGCCTCGTCGGCCGCACGCAGTATGTGGTCATCAAGGTGCCGCAGAACTTTGACATCGAGCGCTTTACGTTCCGCGTCTCGGGCACCGTCAGCTACATTACCCACTTTCGCAAGATGGCCATGGTCGTCGTCGACTACCGCTTTGTCACGGACGCAGACGGCAACAATGCGGCGCCTGAGGATGGCAACCATGCGGCGACTGAGGAAGGCGACGGCAACAACGCCCCGGACGCTGCGCAGGACACGTAGCATGGTGTGTAAGCCGAGCAATTCGAACGCCTGTATCTCTTTGCCACTTGGCTCTAGACGCAGAACTGTAGGATTTGATTGCAGGCACTTGCGTGTGATCAAACTGCCTGCACGATCGCATCTCGGCGGACGAGCGTGCCACGTCATTTGGACCATTGTTGTGCAAACTCGAGTATCCATGGAATACTGCCACCAACAAATGGCCCGCCGTGACCGCAATGACGGCGATGGCACGCGGTGTCATGACGAAGGTCGCATGACGCCACGTGCTGTCCGCGTCCGTTCTAAGTGTCTATCAACGTCGAGCGCCTCGTCCATCGCAGCAGCTTAGACCAAGGTAGAAGCAAAACGGAGAATTTGTATCAGCACAAGAAGCATCGCTCGCTAAAACGACCATTGGTTGGCGTAGTACGAGTGGCGCTGCTGCGGGTCGCTGAGGAGGCGTTTGAGTGTGCCCACGAGGTTGGCGAGCAAGAACGCGTCAAAGTCCGAGAGCACGCAGCGCTGGGGGTAAATGGCGTAGCCCGCCAGCTGGAGCAGCTTGAGCGTCGAGGGGTACGCCTGGAGCACGGCCGCAAACGCATGGTCCGATCGGTTCAGAACGCAAAAGTCCGACTCTTCGCGGTGCGACAGGAGCGACGAGAAGGTCGTCACGAGCGCCTGCAGGATCGCGATGCGCTCCGGGGTGCTCGGACACTCGGCCTCGAGCTGCGCGAACGCTCGGTGCGCGAGGCTGGCTTGGATGTCGCCGCCGCTCTCGTCGAGCTTGGCCGTCTGCGATCGCATCGCGTTGGCGGCCACCGGCGGCGGGGACGGCGCCCACACGGCCTTGGGACCCGACTGGCTCTGTGTCGGTCGCAGTCGCCGGCTCGCGTGCGGCAGCGACGGTGGCGGCGGTGGCAGCGGCGCCGACGTCGGCTCCTTCCAGAGACTGCTGCTCACCGTGCTCATGGCTGCTTCGCTCGACCGCAGGGCGGCCTGCCGCGCGAGCAACGACGCTTTCATGGACGCCGGCATCGGTGGCGGGAGGTGCCGACTTGCCGACGTCGGCGGTTTGCTCGGCGGGTCGACCACGATCGGTGTCGGGCGTTCCATCGTCAGAAACTCGGTGCCAATCTCGCTGATGGCCAAGTCGTCGTCGTCGAGGTCGTGATTGACGTTCAGCTCGAGATGAAAGTCACTGAGATCGTCGCGAGCGTCGGCCGTCGATAGCTGCAGTTGCTGCAGGAGCTGGTGGTAGTTTTGAGGGGCAAACGGACACTCGGTGTCGTCGGTCGCGCTCGTCTTGAAGCTCGCGGTCGACGCTTCGTCGTCGACGTCGCTGCTGTCATAGAGCGGAAACGCGTACGGGTGACCCGGCGGGTCCTCGGGCGCGGGCTCGGACGACGACGACGACGAGGCTGGCGACGGCACGGGTGGCATGGCCGGCCATCGTTGCATCTCACGCTCGCGGCTCGAGACGCTCGACTGGATCGCGAGCTGCGTCGCCTTGATGCGCTGGGTAATCTCCGCCATCGCGTGCTCAAGCGATGGTGGCTCGGCGCGCTAAGAGGTACGAGCGACCGCATGAGATCGTGTCGTGAGAATGGCCAAGCTCTCTACCTCAAAGGTATCGCGCAGCGGGCGCGGGTGGGCGAGGCGGCGCACGGGCGCCGCTTGATTGTCATCGTCGTCCTTGCCATCATCAAGGTCATTGTCATCGAGGTCGCCCATGGACGCCGAGCGCTGCGACCGCGTCCGTCTCGTGACGGGCGACCGCACCGTCGACGTCGACGACCGCCGGTACGCGAGTCGTTGCGGCGTCACGGGTGGAGGCGCCAACGACGCCCCGTCGTCCGTGTACACGGACGACTCGAGCACCGAGTCGGAGAGCGGTCGGTGCACCACACCGTGGGCGCGGGCGTAGCAGACGTTGCAGATGCGGACGCGATTCGGTCCCGCCGTCGGCGTCTCGACTTCGCGGTACGGCGCGCAGCTCGCGCAGACCACTATGCCATCGTCGTATCTTGGCGCTTTGATGTGCAATATTGTACCTTCGCCGCACTGGCGGCAGTGATGACGCCGGCGAAACATAAAGTTGCGCATGCACACGCTGCACGTCTTGCGGTCTTCGTCGCGCACCCAGCGCCAGCGCTCGACGAACGGCAATTTCCCGAGCCGGCCGCGCTCCAAGTAGCTCTGCAGGCCTCGAATCGCCGTCACCTAATGCAGTTGATACTTTGATAGTACGTTGCAAGCGCGATGGCACGGACCCGCCGGCGCATGACGTCTTCATAGTCAGCACCGCCGCTCGCGCCCATGATCGTCGCGCTCTGCACTTGGCAGAACGACGTGACACGGACGTGGCCGTCACGGTCCGTGGGCGCGATGAGGATGCCGGTGCGCAGGAACGCGTCGCGCGTGAGGCCGTACGGGCCAAAGTCGGGCACTTCGCCGTCCATGGCGACGGACTGCTGGATGCAAAAGCCAAGCAGCGAGTTACTCTCTTTGCGAATGCCAGCGTACTCGAGGAAGCAAAAGTCGCTGCCACGGCCGCCCTGCAGATTGCGCGCCGCCAGCGCACACCATTTCAAGCTCGTGTAAAAGTAGTTGGGGCGATGGAGCTTCTTGCGCGGCAGCGTGTGGAGGCAGTAGCCGTCGAGAAAGTCGTGGCCGTACACGCTCTTCATCATGCGCCGGTAGTCGTCCGTCTTGGGGACCGCCAGCACCGACATGACTTCGGGCACGCTCGCCTGGAGCACGACGGACGCGCGGTACAGAACACAGGCGTGCGCGCGCTGCGAGTTGGCCTCGAGGTCCACAAAGTGCGCCTTGAGGACATGGCAGCCGTCCGCTGTTTGGCCCTACGGCGTCGTCAGCATCAGCATCCTGCGTCGTCGGTCGGTAAGTCCTTACCTCGCACGGCGTCCAGCTGAGCGTCTGCGTCTGCCGGCCATAGAGAAGGTCCGTCATCAGCCGGAGCTTGTCCTTGGCGAGCCGCCGCAGGTGCAGCTCGTCCGCGTCGTCGAGGTGCACGGGCGGGAAGAACTTGTTGGGCACCGGCAGCTCGAGCATCTCACCAAGTGCAATGTCAGCAGCCTGTCTCCAGCTGGCCTGTCTCTGCAAAAAAATGAAAACAAAAAAAATGAATCCCAGACCCCGGGGCACCGGCGCAAGCTGCTGCTTGATAAGCTACGGAACCCTGATTCCCTTTTGACGCGCCTCATCCACGCAGCAGCCGATCCACGCGGCTAGCGTCTGTTCTCGGTCATACAAGCAGAGTCTCGGTCATAGACAGTGCGCCCGGTCTCGACCAGATCCAACACGTGGTAGAATACAAGTTGTTGGCAGAATAGATATGGACACTAAATAGCTGGCGGCATTAGCACGGCACGGCGCGGGGCGCTGCACCGAGCCAGGACGAGGAAGGTTCTTGGGGTAGAGCGGTCGCTGCGCGGACGATCGCGTAGATGTGCGGCTGCAGCGTCGGGGAAGGCGTCGCAGAGCGTCTCGAGGTGCTGGCGCCCCGCCGCAATGTGATCGGGCCGCAGCCACATGCGCACAAGAGGCTCGAGGAGCGCGATCGCGCTGGGTTGCCACGCATGGTTTCTCAGCGCGTGGTGCAAAAGAGCTTTCTGCGACGCTGGCGCCTCGAGCCGCCACATGCGCTCGTCGTGCAAGACAGACGCCACGCAGCACCAAACGCTCGTCGTCTCCGCGGCCCGCGCCACGTGGAGCAGCGCCGTGTACTGGTCGAGGCAGGCCGCACTGCTTGCCGCGTCTTTGGCGGCGGCGTGCAGAGCGTCGAGCAGCGACGGCGCCGTGGCTGCCACGGCGGGCGCTGGTTTGGCCATTTTGCGCACACGCTGGACGACTTGCTTGCTAAACTCCATGCCCATGGACGCTGCGACGACGGACCGGACAGTGCCAAGCGCCTTTTGCGTCGCCAGCGAGACGGCCATGGCCTTTACGCGTGCGTCCATCGCCGGCGAGAGGAGCGACTCGAGCGCGCGCGGGATGTGTTCTTGGCAGTACGGCTCGGCGGCCGCGATGGCCTTGGTGCACGCATCGAGCTTGGCTTGGCCGACGTAGCGCCGGACAACTGCCGTGATCTTCTCGGCCGTCGTCTCGTCGTGCGTCACGCGCAAGGCGATCGTGTCCATAAACGCGTTGGCCGACGGCACGACGACGGACGGGCCCACGAGCTGGCACACGTTGGTCATGCTCGTGTCCACGACAAACTCGATCGTTGTCTGCAGCGACGGATACTGCTTGTAGAAGGCGCGTGTGAGCGGGTCGTCCGCCATGGTCGGTGTCGCTTCGTCTTGGTCCTGGTCGTCGTCGTCGACATTCTTGAGCAACGAGAGAGTGAGCGGGCGCACTTTGAGGCGGCGCGTCGTCGTCGGCTTGGCCGGGCCCTGCGTCAGCGTCGCTTGGAGCTGGAGGAGGAACGCACGGAGGGACGGGACGTCGGGCACGCAGTGGGCCAGAAACATCGAGCTCGCGAGGTACGGGATGGCGTCCAGACCCGACATTGGCGCGTCCAGCGCGATAGTCAAGCTATCGGTGAGCGGGAGACTGTCCAACACCGACGGCTGCAGACTCAGGCGCGTGCTCGCGGTTTGCAGAAAGGCTTCGAGCTGCAGCCGAAGCAAGAGCCCGTTCTCGGACCGACAGCTCTCGAGGCGTGGCGAGAAGAAGAGCGCACGGACGTGGGCGACCGCCGACTGCACATACCTCGTGGCACACGCGATCGGATCGCGCAGAATGAGAATGCGAAGGTACTCGAGCAGCCACGGCAGCGACGCCATGAGCGTGTGTTCACTGACGCACCGACCAAGCGCGGCGCATACATCGAGCGGCGCGCGGACTCGGTTGCGCATATCGATCGCTTGCTTGCGGGCGCACTCGATCGCCACGTTCGTGGGCGCGCCAAGGCTGTTGACGTACGGGGCGACATGGACATAGGCGAGAAACCGCGCGAGAAGACGAGCCTGGAGCGCGTGCAGCGTAAACGTCTTGCGGATGGAGGACGAGGATGAGGACGACGACGAGCCTTCGAGTTCGAAGAGCTGGGCTTCGAGGACGGTGGCGACGAGGCGCGTGAAGAGGGCGTGGTTGGTCGTCTCGAGGAACTGCGCAAAGAAGAGCTGGTTCTCGGGGAAGAGCTCGGCCATGTCGCTTGACGCAGTGGCCGATGTGTGCAATGATGACGAGGGCGATGGCGATGACGATGATGTGGAGGAGGACGACGGCCCTTTGTTGGTCGCAAACTTGGTGCTGTGGGCGGACGGTCCGAGCTTGGCTTTCGGTGCTTGCTGGGACGTAAAGCGCTGGTGCAGCTTCCGGAGGCGATCCGGGTTCTTGAGCTTGTCGTCGTGCATGATCTTTTCCACGAGGTCCACGTCGTGCTCGCCGACCGGGTTGATACCGACTTGACACAATTCTTGGACGAAAAACTGCGCAAACCACCAGAGGTTGTTTGCGCTCACATCGTCGAGGACCGACGCCATTTCGTTGCGCAACGACGCGACGTGGCACACTTCAATGGACGTCCGCTGCCTCTGCCACTGCCGCAGCAGCGACAAGAACGCATCGCGCGCCTTCTCGCGGTTGCTAAAGAGGACGGCTTCGGCCGGCGACCGAAAGTGCAAGCGCGAGTCCGTGTCTTCGCAGAACGGGACGGCAAAGTCCCGAGCCGAGTGGCCGACGACCTCGATCGGCAGCGAGGTGCCCACCGCTTGGCTCGCCACCGAGCGCGCGTCTTCGTACGCCTCGAGGTACTGGAGAAACCGGATCTGGAGCGACCGCGCGACGTGCAAGGCCGCAAACGTGTCCACCGCGAGCTTGAGGATCTCGGGCCCGAAGAGCTCGAGTGTCTCGGGGATCGTGTAGAACACGGCCAGCGCAAACTCCTTGGCCTCGGACGCGTCGTGCTGCAGGAGTGTAAAGAGCCATTGGACTTCGTGTGCTGAGAGCGGCACGAGCTGCGCTTGGAAGAGAAAGCTGTAGAAGAGAGCCATGGGCGTCGGCGCGACCATGGGCTCGAGCTCCTCCGCGGGTTCGTCATACATCTCGGATGGCATCTCGTGGTCGTGGTTGCTCTTGTGGTTGTTGTTGTTGCTGCTGTTGTTGTTGATGGAGGCGGCGGCAACGGGATGGTTGTGCTGCGGCGCGTCTTGTGGCTGACGTGGAGCGATCGTCGTCTGGATTGGCGCGGGCTTGTGCGTGACGCTCGTCAGGCGCGTCTCAAACTTGGACAAGACATCGTTGTTCATCTGGGACGGAAGGTGCGACTTTTCGACGGGCGTCGACGTAAAGATCGACGACGATGACGACGACGGTGTCGAGACGAGCGACGGCGTCGCCACGAGCGTCGACCGGATGCGCCGCTTGTCCTTTTGCACCTTGGGTTTGGACGCCATGATGTGCACAGTGGCGGTCGACGTCGTGGGTGCATTTAGCGGTGGAAAGTCATGGTTGGACCATACCGGTGTCTCATTTTGCGTGAGCGAGATGCGCTTCTTGGTCGGTGGCACGTTCACAGGCGCCGGCGTCGCCTCGATAGGCGTCGTGTCGGGCGTCTTGAAGTGGCTGCGGAGGTAGTTGAGGTACGCAAACACGAGCTGCTGCGGCGTCAGCGCGCGGACGTGGCGCGCGTCCAGCTCGAGCGCTTTGGCCAGCGACGCCGATGGCTCGAGCTTGGTCGCCGTCGCGTGCATGTCCGAGACGGCGTTCTTGCGCAGCCAGCCCTCGAGCACATGGCGCTGGTCAGCCTTGCATGCTGCCCAGACCGCGGGCCCCAGCACGTCCTCGATCGTTCCCAACTCGGTTGAAATCGGACATCGGACGCGAGAGTTGCGAAATATGTAAATTTGAATTCTTCGATCGGCTCAACCGGACGCTATCCGGACACTGGCTGCGGCCCAAAATTCAAATTTCGAGATTTGGCGCGCCTTCTGCCCAGCTGGCAGCGTGGCCCGAGTGGCTCTGGAAGCCTGCGACAAGCCCGTTGCCGGCGACGACCGAGGCGCCATGCATGCCAGTACCTGGTAGCTCCATGGTACTAGCGACTGTTATTACCCTTAGCTTTTTCTACGCGGTCGGCTACTACCGACGTCGTACGAGGTGTGCTGGTTCAGAAGCGTTGTTGCCGTGGGCAGCCCACCATCGCCTAAAGCACCGTCGTCGTCCAGCGATTGCAAGTCCATGTTGTTGTTGTTTCTGGCGCATGTACGGCATCGTCTTGACGCAGAGACGATGGGAGAGAGATGTCTGTACATGGCAATCGTCGTGCAAGCTGTATCAGGACGGTTTCCTGTGGCCGTGCTACATAACGATCCGAATCAAGCTACACCGTATAGGACCCCGCTTGCCTCACCGCTGTACGATCTCGTTTGCGTTGCCTCATGGCAGTGTCCAGAAAGCCATGGCAGCGATGCTGAGGCAACCATCGGCGAGCTGCGTTTCACTCGACGTGACGTGGCCGACATGACATGTACGCCGCCAAGCCGAGGTTGAGACATCGCTTGCCGATCCCGGACGGTGCACAATCCGACGACGGCAACCAAGATCCTTGCCAACTATCCAATCGCATCTATCCAAAAGGACCGATCCCGCAGCGCCAAAAGAATCCAAGACTCCAATATCCAATTAGTACTAATACATGTATTGCCACCTACTCAAACACGAGGGCCTCGATACCCGAATCCACCGCCTTCTTGGTCGTGACGCGGACGGTGTCGCCGGCCTTGTAGCTGCCCACCAAGATGCGCTTCGAGAGCGGCGTGAGCACGTGCTTGTGGATCACGCGCTTGAGCGGGCGCGCGCCGTACATGGGACTGTACCCTTCGTCCGCGAGCCACTGCTTGGCGTCGTCCGAGACAACGAGCGAGAGCTCGCGTTCTTCGAGGAGCCCGCGCACTTCGTTCAGCTGCAAGTCGACAATCGACCGAATCTGACTGCGCCCAAGGCGGTTGAAGAGCACGGTCTCGTCGATCCGGTTCAAAAACTCTGGTGCGTAGTGCTGTCGGACCACATGGAGGACGTCGGCTTCCGCATCGACGCTCGGGGCACCCTATGCAGCACACTTTTTATCAATGACCTCAACCAACATCCAGCGGCGTACCTCGGGCAAGGTTGCCAGCAGCTCCGACCCGAGGTTGCTCGTGCAAATGATGACGGTGTTCCGAAAGTCCACGAGGCGCCCTTGCGAGTCGGTGAGGCGGCCTTCGTCAAACACTTGCAGGAGGAGGTTGGACACGTCCCGATGGGCTTTCTCAAACTCGTCAAAGAGCACGACTTGGTACGGCCGCCGGCGCACGGCCTCGGTGAGCGCGCCGCCTTCTTCGTAGCCAACGTAGCCGGGCGGCGCGCCAATGAGCCGCGACACCGAGTGCTTCTCCATGTACTCGGACATGTCGATGCGCGTGAGCGCCGACGGGTCCTGGAAGAGAAACTCGACCAGCGCTTTCGTCAGCTCCGTCTTGCCGACGCCGGTGGGCCCGAGGAAGAGAAAGACGCCGAGCGGCCGCGTGTGCGAGTGGAGACCGGCGCGCGCGAGCCGAATGCAGTCGCTGACCGCGGTCACCGCGTCGGCTTGGCCAACCACGCGCGCGCCCAGCGACGCTTCCATCTCCAGCAGCCGCTTCTTCTCCCCGACAAGAGGTTGGCGACTGGAATGCCCGTGGCTTTGGCCACCACGGCCGCAATGTGGTCGGCCGTGACGGCGTCGCCAAGCAGTAGCTTCGGGTTGGACGGCGACACCTCGGCTTCGGCCACGTCGTCGGCCTCCGACTCGGCTTCGAGGCGCGGAATCACGCCGTGCTTGAGCTCCCCGGCGCGGGCAAAGTCGCCGCGGCGCTGGGCCATTTCAAGCTCGCGACGGGCTTCCTCGAGCCGCTTCTTGGTCGACTTGAGGCTGTCGAGGCGCGTCTTCTCTTCTTGCCACTCGGTCGTGAGCTCGGCGAGCTCGCCTTCCATCGCGGCGAGGTCCGCGTCAACGATCGCCTTTTGCTTGGTCGACGCCGCGTCGTCTTCGTGGCGCAACGCTTCCTTCTCGATCTTGCGCATGATGATGCGGCGCTCGAGGTGCTCGATGGCTTCCGGTTTGGACTCTTGCTCGAGGCGCAGGCGCGACGCTGCTTCGTCGACGAGGTCGATGGCCTTGTCGGGCATCTTGCGGTCAGCAATGTACCTATGCATACGCGTAAGAAGAGAAGGAAGAAGACAAGATGAACGCACCGATGGGCGAGGTGCGCGGCCTGGACGAGCGCGTTGTCGGCGATGCGGACGCCGTGGTGCACCTCGTACTTCTCCTTGAGGCCGCGCAGGATCGTGACCGTCGCTTCGACCGACGGCTCGGTGACCAGCACCGACTGGAACCGGCGAGCCAGCGCCGCATCCTTCTCAATGTACTTGCCTACAGCAAGATGATCACGATCTCTTTTCTCGTGGATATATTGGCGTCGTCGTACGGTATTCGTCGAGCGTCGTGGCGCCCATGCAGTGAAGCGACCCGCGAGCGAGCGCAGGCTTGAGCATGTTGGCCGCGTCCATCGTGCCGTCGCCACCGCCCGCGCCCATGAGCATGTGCAGTTCGTCAATGAACAAAATGACGTCGCCGTTGCTGCCTTCGACGTCCTTGAGCACGCCCTTGAGGCGCTCTTCAAACTCGCCGCGAAACTTGGCGCCGGCAACGAGCGCGGCCAAGTCGAGCGCGACGACGCTCTTCTTCTTCATGCTCTCGGGCACCTCGCCGGACGCAATCCGCTGCGCAAGGCCCTCGGCGATCGCAGTCTTGCCAACACCGGGCTCGCCGATCAAAACCGGGTTGTTCTTGGTCCGGCGCGAGAGCACCTGCACCGCACGGCGGATCTCGTCTTCGCGGCCAATGACCGGGTCCAGCTTGCCGTCGCGGGCCATGACGGTGAGGTCGCGGCCGTACTTGGCGAGGCTCTCGCCCTGCGGCACGTTCTCCGGGTTGACCCACGAGGCAAGGCCTCGGTAGACGACGCCATGGCGGTGCATAGGCACAAGGCGGCGCGCGAGGAGTCGTGTCGACAGCATCTGTGTATTCTGCGGCCACTTTGAATCTGACCGCACTTGTGGTTGAAGCCGTCGCAAACTCAATTTCGCCCGTTTTGAGTTTCGAGCATTCGAGAATGCGATCGAAATCCCTCGGCCGTCTAAACACACGCAACTTGCAGTGCCATCGCAAAGACATGGCAAGCCGGCAAGCCATCCATAGCAGCAGCGTCCCACATGCCAACGTATCGTAGTACGTTCCAGTAGCGGCTGCAGTTCCCACCAGCCTAGTCTAGGTTTGAAAGAAACTTTAATGAAGATTTTCGACTTACGGTACTAGAGTGCTTACGTAGGCCGTACACTTGGTATACTTCAACACCACCAATGTCCACGTACTTGAGTATGTATTACTAGTGTTTACGGACGGCCACTGTTAAATATCGTCTGCGCAGTCTGTGGCAACCTTGATTGACATCTCAGCGCAGGAACGGATGCGCGAGCAGCTCGGTCGCCGTTGCGCGCTCTACACAGCACAACACAGGATGAGGTCGTGCATCCCGTCCTTTCGTCTCGAGAGGACCCCGCGCATCGATGCAGAAGCAGCGCGCCAAGAACGCTTTGGCCAGTGGCGGCAAGTCGGCGGGAATCGGCGGGCTAGACGGCTTGACCGCCAAGTGGTACATGACCGACAAGTGGTTCGTATTCGCGGGCCACGGGTGGTGCGCGGTCGCCATCTCGAGCACGGTCGCACCGACGCTCCAAATATCGGCCTTGCAGTCATGGCCCGTTTGCTGGACGACTACGCGCATTTAGCATCGTATGATCTTACCACGTAGCAAGCGAATGTGCCCTCTACCTTCGGGCGCCATCCACGGGACCGACCCGCGGATCGACCGCAAGCTCTCCTCCAAGCTGTCGGTCGTCGTCGTGGATGGCACTTGCTTGGAGCAGCCAAAGTCGGCGAGCTTGGCTTGTCCATGCTCATTGACCAAGACGTTGGCGCCTACGCTAGCATCAGACGCAACCAACTCGACGATGAAGGATTGACGGACCTTTGATGTCGCGGTGGATGATGCCTTTGCTGTGGAGGTACGCGACCCCCTCGAGGATTTGGCGCGTAAACTTTTGGATCATTTCGACGCCAAACACGCCAAACTGCGCCAACATGCTACGCAAAATGATAAAGGGCCTGGGTGTCAAATCGCTCGCACGACCCACCTCGCAATCGATCCGTTGGGGACGTACTCCATAAAGATGTAGAAATGCAAGTCGTCGCGGTCCGTGCCTTGGTAGCGCACAATGTGCACGTGCTGCAGCTCCTTCATGACGGCGATTTCTTCGCCGAGCTTGGCCAATTTTTTCTTGTCGTCGTCGTCGTCGGTCCCGATACCGAGATCGATGGCTTTGACCGCGAAGAGCTCGCCCGTCTTGCAGTTGAGTCCTTTATAGACTTTGCCAAACGTGCCCTCGCCAATGAGCTCGCCCTTCTTCCACTCGATGCGCGACCGGTGCCACGGCAACGACGTCGCCTTCCGAAACACCGGCGACTTGGAGAGCTGCAAGTCAAGCTTGGTCGTAAACGGCGAGAGAAGCGCCAGTGGCGAGAGCGACGCAGTGAGCGTGGGCACTGCCTTCTCGCCCGACAAGCGCAATGGACGACCGTACCCTTGCCGCTCGTGGGCGACGATGGACGGCGCATCGTCGTCGTTCTCGTCGTCGAGTTCGGGCTTGGCGCTGTCGAGCGAGTTGCCGCGCGGGCGGGTCGGCGCTTTGGGTGTGATGGCATGCGTGGCGCCTCGGGGCGCTTCTCGGATGCGGCCGAGGCGTAGTCGCTCATGCGGCTGCTTCTCGTCGAGGGCGGCGATTGACGACGACGACGGTGGCGACGTGATGTGGCCATCGTCCCCTTGGTTGTCGGTGGCGGCTCCGCGCGGGCGGCGAGGCGATAAGGAAGGGCGCAGCTGTATATCGTCGTCTCTCATTCTTGCTTGGGCTTAGGCGTGCGCGTTCATAGAGCTCTTCTGCACACCGTCGCCTTGCTGCTTGTCCGTCTCCGGTTCCACGCGCCCCTTGAAGATTGCTGAGTCCCGTTTCCACTTTCACCCGACGCGTCGGGTAGGAAATCCATTCGACGGTAATGCAGGCTTCGACCTTTTTCAGGCATCCTTGGAATACCCGTAATACAGTACTGCGGCACTGCGGTCGCCTATATGCGCTAGGACCGACGTCTGCTTCTGTCTACCATACACCTTCCTGCTAGTAGTACAGTGGAATACATCATCCGTGAATGCGGCGTGGCGACCTGTCGTGGGCCGGTTGGGCACCCGACGCCATTTTCTAAGCGACAAGTGAGCTGGTCCTACGGCGCCTTGAAGCAATTCGTACCTGTGTACGTACGTTGCTGCCAGCGTATCAGGACGCGGTGCGTCGCGACGACTCGTGGCGCTGCATCGAATCATGGCGCTCAACTATTGCATGAGGCGTGGCCAGCTGGTTGCCTTGTCGGGTAGGAACGCCGGGTCATGGAAAACCCCCAAAGCCGAATGGCATCCACGCCCGTGTGCTT